>NW_026873026.1:0-14098 GCF_032173495.1 Musca vetustissima | reverse complement strand
TGTTAACCTACTGGTTCGTTACGTATTGCTGCCACATTGTCCGCATTTTTGAAGGTTTTAGAAAACATTTATAGAGCTATATGTAGAGGGTTATCCATTTCGTGATTTCGAAAGTATGAATTCACCGAAGTTGTTAAATCAATTTTTTCTTTTCAGTTGAAAGCCTAACATTGAACAAAAATGGATCGCTTAACTATCCCACAACGCATACAAATGATCAAAATCTACTATAACAAGTAAAATCGTCGTAACGTTTTTACACCCCCCACCATGAGTTGTACATATAAAATAATACTGGGTTCCTACAGAAAATGGGTCAATGTTGATAATTTTTGGCACGAAAATTTGCTACATAATGTGAATTCAAAATACCATATTACAGTTATTTCGGATGGAAAACTTGCCCAAACTGTCCAAAATAATGAATGAATTGGCCCTATCCTTAATAATCGACCACTGTTGATTTTTTTATACCCTCCACCACAGTATGGAGGGTATATTAGTTTGGGTTTTCCGTTTGCAACGCATCGAAATAATCACTTCCGACCCTATAAAGTATATATATTCTTGAGCAGCATAAAATTCTATGACGAATTTGTAATCACTCTAGCGTCTAAACCAATTAAGATAGAACGCTAAAATTGTGCATACAGTCTTTTGCCTGCAGGCAGGCCAAGTTCGGAGATGGGCTATATAGGTTCCACGTTTAGGCATATCTCCCATATAAGGGTACCCCCCAATTTTCGGTATTTTAGGGTACTTGAGCGCGGTTTTCAACCAAATTCGCTGAAATTTTGGTACATAGGGTTGTTATTGGGTACCAAATTTCCCAACGAAAAATTATAAATATAGACCCACTTTTTCTGGTAGCCCCCATATAAGGGTACCTCCCAATTTTCAGTTTTTGGGGGGTTTTGACCGGTTTTTTTCACCAAATGGGCTGTAATTTAGTAATTTGAGTTCTTATTGGGTCCCAAATTTTGGGTTTTTTTGGGTTCTTGAGCGCGGTTGTCAACCGAATCTCCCCACCAAAAATTATTAATATTCATCCCTTTTTTAGGGGTAGTCCCCATATAACCACCTTTTCTGTATTAAAGTAGTTATCTGATTTGTTTCGTGTGTAGGGGTTGGGTAGTCGTTACGGGGAATAGTCAATTTTTACCCTACAAAGACGTTTTAGTCATCTGTTGTAAGCATTCCATCTTCTAAAGATATTGTGATAAAAAAAAAAACTCAAACATGACAATAATGAAATATATCGGCACACATTTAGTCATCTCTTCAATACGGGAGTCATCTCCTCGTTACGGGGAATAGTCAATTTTTACCCTACAAAGACGTTTTAGCCATCTGTTGTATTCCACATTCCACCTTCTAAAATATTGTAATAAAAAAAAACTCAAACATGACAATAATGAAATATATCGGCAGACATTTAGTCACATCCTCAATATAGTGATACCTCCTGAAGAAAAGAATTGAGATAAACTATTAAAATATTGGGTTCAAAATTGGCATATACCGGTCATTAATTAGGCATAGCCCTCATATAATCATATCCCCAAATATTCACTTCTTCCTACACTATGTGATCAATATTGGTCCCCCTTTAGGCTTAGCCTCATATAACTTTGTATTCTAAATTACAGTAGTTTGTGGATTCTAAATTACAGTAGTTTTTGGAGCTTACAGATTTTAGGAAACATCCCTATTAAAAATTGCTGAAATTGTGTGTACATAATGGTTTACATAAATCGGTTTGTAGAATTATCGGTGTATGTCCACCTTTTGGTATGTTCCCGGTTTGAACATGTGTCAAAAGCCCCCAAAATATCGAATATTTGGGAGTATTGTTATATTAGGACTATCATAAATAATTGATCAATATTGATAAGTTTTGGTAGGAAGCTCCCAAACTCCCCATAATAGCGAATAATAGGCTGACCTTAAACGTGAACAAATATCGGCAATTTTTGTTAGGAAGGTTTGGTAAAGATAAAATGTTATGTAAAGTTTATCTTCAATCGGGAAGGTACCAAAAGGAGTGAACCAGTGGGTCACCATCTTCGGACTTGATCAATGGTGTTTGGTAAAGATAATAGATTGTGGTATTAGGTTTTTAGAGATAAAAGTTTGTACAAAGTTTGGTTCAAATCGCATAGTCCGTTCGCATGATATTTATACAAATAATTTTTATCCCAATTTTGATCAGTTTGAGGGGTACCAGAAGGAGTGGACCGATATCCCCCATCTTCGAACTTAAGTTAAGTTTGAAAGAAATATTACGATGTGCAAAGTTTGCACGAAATCGTTTGCCCCCTTCGAGAGTTATCTTGCGCACCAGCCGGGTAGACAGTCGGGCGGATGGATGGACATTTGTATTTCGACCCCAAATTGTCTGAAACGGATTTGGTCCAATGTAACCGGGGTATAAAACCAATTTTTCGATGAAGCACACTTTCACCGTACGTAAGTGTGTATACCCTCATTAACCATAAGCCTGTGCGTATAACCAGTAATGAAAGTAGTAAAGTCGGACGGGCCGACCTTATGATACCCTTCACCACTTTAGTATATTCAACAGATGCAATTCAAGAGATTTCGCATTACTGAAGAACCATTAAACGAAATTAGATAAACAAAAATATATGATCTTTATATAAATGTGAACCGAATTATATCAATGCGTACACATGTCATTCTGCAAACTATACTAAATTTTTTATTTGTTTGTTTACAATGGACAAAATTATGTCAATCGATTTAAAGTAAATCCCAATCGGACACCCGTTGATTTTGTGGAGCCCCAATTAACATGAATTGGTGCACTATTTAAAAAAATGTATGTGAGATACATCCAAATCTGAACCGATCGTAATAAAACTTGAACACGTTATGTTATAGTAACATCAGTGCTTTGTGCAAAATTTGGTGCCAATCGGCTTAACTTTCCGTCTGTCTTGCAAAATTTACTTAAAAACGTACGGTACTATATATGGGTGCTATATCAAAATCTGAACCCATTTTCCCAATTTCAATAAAGTTCGTCCTTGGGTCAAATCATTCAAATTGGGTCCTAAATGCGACCTGTACTTTGTTTATTGTAAAAAAAACCATGGACAAACAGGCGGGCGGAATTGCATAAATCGACTCAGACCGTGATTCTATGCATATTCTCAAAAGGAACCATGTGTTTATTTCGTTTCCTTTTGCTAGTTACAAACATGTGATCCAAGATATAATACCCTGTACCACAGTATGGTGAAGCATATAGTCGTTTTGGGATTCTGAGTATCTTTAAGAATTTGAAGAGAGGCCATTTCATCCAGAAAATTTCACTATTTGTACGTTATTTCGTCGTCATATTTTGGTAATAATTTACAAAGATTTTCTATAGATCTCAATCCTAAAGTCTTAGGTACCTTAAATTCCAATTTATATTTCATTTAAATTTAAATTTAGACTAATTTTCCTCAAAATTGTCTATCTTTAGTTTATATCTACACGCATTGGCACGTGTCATTCCAATGCATACACAGTCTCAATATGTATTGCAATAAAACCTAAAACTAATATATCAAACTAATATGAAATAAACTCTTTAAAATACTAAAAATAAAATGCCAAGAAACCCTTTCGTTTCAATACAATGTGTCATACATTGTTAAACACGTTTTCAATTTCACAAAAATAATCGCCAGTTCATCATACTCTTGGACACACTCGCAAAAAGGTTCAACTTTGAACTTGAGTTTTGTGTTCTCCGTCATTGTGTATGTTAATTGAAACTTGTAGGTCTTCATTTTTATTACCAAAAAAAAGGAGAATAATATCCAAAAAAAAAAAAAACGCTTAACACCTTTTGACCCCTTTCAAACAAGACATATGAAAAAAATTCTGTTTATCAACAAAACATTGTTACAATGAACCCGAATCCGAAACCAAATGAAATACTATTTATAAGCGTAAAATTTTGAACGTAAGTCCACACCTAATAAAATTTTTGAGCTTCTTACCATTACCACCGCCGCCGTCGTCACCACAATCAGCAACACCTCAGACAACGACAATAATAATGACAGTGAAAAAATGTTGTCGAAAGGAAGCCCAAAACACGAACAGCAACAAAATTAAACCATATAATACGCAAAACAAGTGTCAATGAACAAACAAAACAGCAAAAAAGAGGAGAAACGAAACAAAAAAACAACAACCAAAACGGTAACCAAAAACCCCAAACCCAAAAAAAAAAGGGGAAAGCAAAGACTGCGGCCGGCATATTCACAACTTTTTGTCACGTCTTATTGTTCTCCGAAAAAGGATCATTCGCTTTCAACTGAAGTGTCAGTTGTTGTTTGATATGGATTGTCTGCCAAATTACAAACAGAACACAAATGAGAAAGGGAAGTGAATGGCAAACAAGGCAAAGTTGTTCGACGACAACAATAACAGCAACAAAAAAAGACTTCACACCTTTATAAGGTTTCTTTTGTGCCGGTAACAACAGAAATACTCATCGACACTCACAAAGGGACACACACACACTCTCATACAAAGTGACAACAACAAAACACGAATTGTTACTAAACAAATTATAAAAGCTTGTTGTTTTTTGTTCCATTTTTGGTGAAAGGTTTACTGTCCCTCCGGCCAGACATGTTTAATTTTTTATGCATCCTGTGCGGATATTTTGGTTGGTTTGCGCTTATTGGACTTTTAATGACATTGCAGAGACCACGTGTTCTTTTTTAGCAGGATATTTTTAAAATATTTAATGAGAAAAAATATTAATTAAATAAAGCTCTAGGGAAATTGCAGTTTTTAGTATAAAGTGGGTATACCCTCAGCCTTTTATATACATATCAAGTAGGTATACACACCACTGGCTTGACGTGAAAAAACAATAAGTCCAATTTTTCTGGAAATTGAGATTTTGATACAGACATATTCAATAAGTAACCAGTAAGGAAAGAAGTAAATTCGGACGGGGCCGACTATATGATACCCTTCACCATATTCATATTCAACAGATGAATCCTAACAGACGTCGCATTTTTAAAGGACCAGCAAAATGAAATTGGATCCATAAACATGTCACTCAGCAACCTCTACTATTTTTTTCATTTGGTCAGATAAAGAAGCTATATTTAAATCTGAACCTATTTTCACGAAACTTAAAACACACCATTCTAGCCCTAATTCATTACACTGTGCCAAATTTCGTGCAAATCGTAAGATAGATGCACAATTTACATAAAATCGGACGAAAATATATATGGGAGCTATATCTAAATCTAAACCGATTTTCACCAAACTCAGCACACACCATTCTGCACTGAATACAGAGCGCTCTGGCAAATTTCGTGCAAATCGAATGACATATAGGGACTTTGGTGCACCATTTACATTAAATCGGACGAACATATATATGGGAGCTATAACGAAATCTGAACCGATTTTCCCGAAACTCACCACTCATCATTCTAGACTCAATTTAGTACGCTAAGCCAAATTTTGTACAAATCGAAGCATATAAACGGAGTTTTGGTGCAGAATTTACCTAAAATCGGACGAAAATATATATGGGAGCTATATATAAATCTGAACCGATTTTCACAAAATTTAACACACATCGTTCTAGACTTAATTCAGAAAGCTATGCCAAATTTCCTGCAAATCGAAGTATATATAGAGACTTTGGTACACCATTTACCTTAAATCGAACGAAAATATATATGGGAGCTATATCCAAATCTGAACCGATTTTCACGAAACTTTGCACACATCATTCTAGACCTAATTCATTACGCTGTGAAAAATCGAAAATAGAAATCGAAAGATAAATAGGGACTTTGGTACTCCATTTACATTAAATCGGACGAAAATATATATGGGAGCTATATCCAAATCTGAACCGATTTTCACGAAAATTAACACACATCATTCTAGACCTAATTCATTACGCTGCGCCTAATTTCGTGCAAATCGAAAGATATATAGGGACTTTGGTACACCATTTACCTTCAATCGGACGAAAATATATATGGGAGCTATATCCAAATCTGACCCGATTTTCACGAAACTTTGCACACATCATTCTTGACCTAATTCATTACGCTGTACCAAATTTCGTGCAAATCGAAAGATATATAGGGACCGTTTACATTAAATCGGATGAAAATATATATGGGAGCTATGTCTAAATCTGAACCGATTTTCCCAATTTCAATAGGGTTCGTCCTTGAGCCAAATAAGTGGCCTGTGCCAAATTTCATCCAATTCGGGTTATAAATGCTACCTGTACTTTGTTTACAATTTAACATCGACAGACAGACGGACGGACATGCATAAATCGACTCAGCATAAATCGAAAGAAAGAAAGAAAGAAAGAAAGAAAATCGACTCTATGCATATTCTAAAAAGGAACCATGTGTCTATCTCGTTTCCTTTTGCCTGTTACAAACATATGCACAAAGACATAATACCCTGTACCACAGAGTGATGAAGGGTATAAAAATACATCTACAACTATCTCATTTGTTGTTGTTTGGTGACGATGAGTAAAGGTGATAAGCCCAAATTTATCACATGACGCGGACAGTTTTTGTCTCACCTGTAAAATTCTAAAATATGGACTTATTGCCTTTACATGTTAAGCCAGCGATATGCGTTTTACATAACATATATCAACATCTGAGAACTCATGTGAGCCATTTTGGTATATCTCACATCATAATGGTGGCCCAAGAATTTGTGTGACCCCGATATATTGGTACTATACCCCACATTTTGTAAACCGATTGTGATATTTACCTCCATCTATTTATTGCAATTAGTAATTACAGTACAGGTCGGAGTTATAGATAACGCCATGATGACCCGTTCTGGGCGACAACGACGACACCTAGAGATTCGGGGAACCCCACCCATTCTCGATTTTAATTTTTCAAGATTTTCAATGGGCTGGTAAATCAATACCAATGCTTGTTAAGGTTTGTAACTTTGCACATATATATTTGAAGATTTAAAATAGAAGAAAAATAATTTACAAAAAAATTTTGTTATTGTTTTGTTGTTGTTTTTTGTAATTAAGGAAAAGTCCTTATTTCTGATGGCGGGCATGATAACTCCTCACTGGAACATCAGAATCCGAAAATTCCAACGGTGTTAGAAAGAGTACATGTCTAGCTCTCGTATGAACTAGGATTATTGACTTCGCTCTAAAATTAACAAAATGGTGGACCTTTGAAAAAATATTTTTGGAAAATCGCCGATTTTTTTACCAAAACCCAGGTTAAAAAATAAGGAAGATCTCCACCGATTGGCTTTATCCAAGTTCATACGACAGCTATACACTCACAGAGAAACGTGTACAAATTTGAAATCGATTGGGTTATTAGGTTTTGAGTTATCGTGCCCGCCATTCGCAAAAAAATGTTTAGAGAAAAACGCGTTTAAAGTTTGAGACGCCCTTCAGCCGTCACTTGATGCTGACACAATAAATCGGCTATATCTTCACGAGTTCTTGAGATTTTCATCTGAAATTCTGTAGGGACATTATTTAATTAGTGTAGATTCGAATTATATCAACAAAATTTTTGATCCCGAGAATGGGGGGTCCCCTTAATTCGAATCTACACTAATTCAAGATTGTCCCTACAAAATTTCAAGTGAAAATCTCAAGAACTCTTGAAGATATAGCCGATTTATTGTGTCGGCATCAAGTAACAGCTGAATGGCTTCGCAAACTTTAAACGCGTTTTTCTTTAAACATTGGTTTTGCGAATGGCGGGCACGATAACTCGAAAACTAATAACCCAATCGATTCCAAATTTTTTACAGGTTTCTCTGTGAGTGTATAGCTATCGTATGAACTAGGATAAAGCCAATCGGTGAAGATCTTCCTTATTATACCCTCCAACATAGTATGGAGGGTATATTAGTTTTGTTTTTCCGTTTGTAACGCTTTGAAATACTCATTTCCGACCCTATAAAGTATATATATTCTTGATCAGCGTAAAATTCTAAGACGAGTTATGCATGTCCGTCTGTCCGTCTGTCTGTTGTAATCACTCTAGCGTCTAAACGAATTGAGATAGAGCCCCAAAATTTCGCATAGAGTCTTTTGTCTGCAGGCAGGTCAAGTTCGAAGATGGGCTATATCGGTCCCCGTTTAGGCATAGCTCCCATATAAGGATACCCCCCAATTTTCGGTATTTTGAGGTTCTTGAGCGTGTTTTTCAACCGAATTCGCTGAAATTTGGTACTTTGAGTTCTTATTGGGTAGCAAATATCCCCACTAAAAATTATAAATATAGGTCCATTTTTTCGGACAGCCCCCATGTAAGGGTAACCCCAAAATTTCGGTATTTTGAGTTTCTTGAGCGTGTTTTTCAACAGAATTCGCTGAAATTTGGTACTTTGAGTTCTTATTGGGTACCAAATAAACCTACTAAAAATTATAAATATAGGTAAATTTTTTCTGGTTCCCCCCATATAACCGTACCCCTCAATTTTCGGTATTTTGGGGTTCTTGACCGCGTTTTTCAACGAAATTCGCTGAAATTTGCTTTATTGGGTTCCTATTGGGTAATAAATTTCTCCACAAAAAATTATGGATATACGTCCACTTTTTCTGGTAGTTCCCATAAAACGGTATCGTATTTTTCCGCCAAATTAGCTGTAATTTAGTATTTTGAGTTCTTAATAGGTACCAAATCTCCCCACAAAAAATTATGAATATAGATCCATTTTTTCGGATAGCCCCCATATAAGGATACCCCTAATTTTCGGTATTTTGGGGTTCTTGAACGCGTTTATCAACCGAATTTGCTGCAATTTGGTATTTTGTAGTCGTATATGGTTACAAATCTCCCTACCAAAAATTATTAATATTCGCCCCCTTTTTGGTGTAGTCCCCATATAACCCCCTTTTTTATATTAAAATAGTTATCTGATTTGTTACGCGTTTTAATTTTGGTTCTAAGACTCTGTTGTAATCATTTCACCTGCGGAGGATAGCGAGATAAAAAATTAGAACGTAAGGTTCGATAATGAACTATAGCCGCATTTAGACCTAGCCCCTGTGTGGAGGTACCAGAAGAAGTGGACCGATATTCCCCATCTTCGAATTTGAACTAAGTTTGGAAGAAATAATAAGATGTGCTAGGTTTGAATGAAATCCAACTTTACTGAAACGGATTTGGTCCAAAGAAACATGGGGTCTAGAACCAATATTTCGATGAGGCACATTTTCATTGTGTTAAAGTGTATACACCGTCATTAGCTGTAAGGCTGGAGGTATAATTATCCATTAAAATTTTCTGAAATTTGCATTGTTGTTTACATTATGGTTTACATAATCCGTTTTTAGAAATGTCGGTATAGGTCCACTTTTTGACATGTTCCCTATATTTTCATTTCTAGTACCTGCCCGTATATCTATGGTGGAGGGTATCCAAAGTTCGTCCCGGCCGAACTTAACGCTTTTTCATTTGTTTTTTTAATTGGTTTTTGGTCAAAAATCGGATATACTAATATAGGATGTTTCTCAAAATGTTGTTTTAATATTAAAAAACAAATATGGTTTAATAAGAAAATTCAAATATCGTAAAAATGTTTCAGGATCGGGATCTCAAATGAAAGTTAAGGTTTAGTTGTAGTTGTATAGGGTATTATATTGCCAGCGCTGTCCGATTATACTTTACTGCTTACTGGGTTTATGGTAAAATTTACATATATATTTTCAAAATTGTGACAGTTGGAATATACCAGAGATTGTGGACCTATATAGCCGATAGTTGGACTTAACCTATGATTACTATAGATATTAGAGGCGTCCAAGTTTACAGCACACAATGGTTAAATCTTAGATTTAACCATCAGTGGCGAGGATAAATGGATGTCGTAGACAGGGACGTAGGCAGGGGGCGGCCCGGGCCGAAATGAATTTTTTTCAGAGTAAATTTATGTCTGCAACAGCGAATTTTTTCATTTTGTACTACCGGGCCCCCCGAAATGAAATCCTGTGTACGTTGCTGATCGTAGATACAGTTGGTCCAGGTTAGGTAAACATATTAACATTTGGATCAAAACAGGCATTCTATATATAGAAGAGCTTAGTGTAAAGTGAGTGAGTGACTGCCTTGAAATTTTGAGTGTGGGTTGTTGTTGTTCGATCTAGAATGGTACGAAAAGTACTAAAATGTACCAAATATGGTACCCTTCGTATTAGGCGAACGGGAAGAGCTTAAGTGAACGGATAGAGCTGGAGTCTTCAAATTGAGAGTTGGAAATTGACTGTTAGAGTGTAGGATTGAGGTAGTTTAAGAAATTCGTACTTACTGGTACGAAAAGTTCTATATGGTACTAAATTTAGTACAATTTGGATTTTGCTTGAATGGATAGAGCTGAAAAACTGGAATTTGGAAGTAAAATTACTGTTGAAATTCGTATTTATATGTACGAAAAGTACTAAAGGGAACTAAGTTTGGTACAATTTGGATTTGCGTGAACGGTGTGATATGGAAACCTTTCACGCAAATTTGGCACAGTTCATTTGTTTGGCCCAATGACGAACCCTATTGAAATTGGAAAAAATCAGTTCAGATTTAGGTATAGCTCCCATATATATTTTCGTCCGATTTAAAGTAAATATCTTTGGTCTATAAAGGCTTTAAACGCTTATAACGCATAAAAACGCATTTTAATTTTCTGTGGTCTAAGGCCTTTAAAAGCTTCTAACGCCTAAAAAACGCATTTTAATTTTCTGTTGTCTAAAAAGACATTTTAAGGCCTTTAAACGCTTCTAACGCCTAAAAAACGCATTTTAATTTTCTGTGGTCTAAAAAGGCATTTTAAGGGCTTTAAACGCTTCTAACGCCTAAAAAACGCATTTTAATTTTCTGTGGTCTAAAAAGGCATTTTAAGGCCTTTAAACGCTTCTAACGCCTAAAAAACGCATTTTAATTTTCTGTGGTCTAAAAAGGCATTTTAAGGCCTTTAAACGCTTCTAACGCCTAAAACACGCATTTTAATTTTCTGTGGTCTAAAAAGGCATTTTAAGGCCTTTAAACGCTTCTAACGCCTGAAAAACGCATTTTAGTTTTCTGTGGTCTAACAAGGCATTTTAAGGCCTTTAAACGCTTCTAACGCCTAAAAAACGCATTTTAATTTTCTGTGGTCTAAAAAGGCATTTTAAGGCCTTTAAACGCTTCTAACGCCTAAAAAACGCATTTTAATTTTCTGTGGTCTAAAAAGGCATTTTAAGGCCTTTAAACGCTTCTAACGCCTAAAAAACGCATTTTAATTTTCTGTGGTCTAAAAAGGCATTTTAAGGCCTTTAAACGCTTCTAACGCCTAAAAAACGCATTTTAATTTTCTGTGGTCTAAAAAGGCATTTTAAGGCCTTTAAACGCTTCTAACGCCTAAAAAACGCATTTTAATTTTCTGTGGTCTAAAAAGGCATTTTAAGGCCTTTAAACGCTTCTAACGCCTAAAAAACGCATTTTAATTTTCTGTGGTCTAAAAAGACATTTTAAGGCCTTTAAACGCTTCTAACGCCTAAAAAACGCATTTTAATTTTCTGTGGTCTAAAAAGGCATTTTAAGGCCTTTAAACGCTTCTAACGCCTAAAAAACGCATTTTAATTTTCTGTGGTCTAAAAAGGCATTTTAAGGCCTTTAAACGCTTCTAACGCCTAAAAAACGCATATTAATTTTCTGTTGTTTAAAAAGGCATTTTAAGGCCTTTAAACGCTTCTAACGCCTAAAAAACGCATTTTACTTTTCTGTGGTCTAAAAAGGCATTTTAAGGCCTTTAAACGCTTCTAACGCCTAAAAAACGCATTTTAATTTTCTGTGCTTCAAACGCCTAAAAAACGCATTTTAATTTTCTGTGGTCTAAAAAGGCATTTTAAGGCCTTTAAACGCTTCTAACGCCTAAAAAACGCATTTTAATTTTCTGTGGTCTAAAAAGGCATTTTAAGGCCTTTAAACGCTTCTAACGCCTAAAAAACGCATTTTAATTTTCTGTGGTCTAAAAAGGCATTTTAAGGCCTTTAAACGCTTCTAACGCCTGAAAAACGCATTTTAATTTTCTGTGGTCTAAAAAGGCTTTTTAAGGCCTTTAAACGCTTCTAACGCCTAAAAAACGCATTTTAATTTTCTGTGGTCTAAAAAGGCATTTTAAGGCCTTTAAACGCTTCTAACGCCTAAAAAACGCATTTTAATTTTCTGTGGTCTAAAAAGGCATTTTAAGGCCTTTAAACGCTACTAACGCCTAAAAAACGCATTTTAATTTTCTGTGGTCTAAAAAGGCATTTTAAGGCCTTTAAACGCTTCTAACGCCTAAAAAACGCATTTTAATTTTCTGTGGTCTAAAAAGGCATTTTAAGGCCTTTAAACGCTACTAACGCCTAAAAAACGCATTTTAATTTTCTGTGGTCTAAAAAGGCATTTTAAGGCCTTTAAACGCTTCTAACGCCTAAAAAACGCATTTTAATTTTCTGTGGTCTAAAAAGGCATTTTAAGGCCTTTAAACGCTTCTAACGCCTAAAAAACGCATTTTAATTTTCTGTGGTCTAAAAAGGCATTTTAAGGCCTTTAAACGCTTCTAACGCCTAAAAAACGCATTTTAATTTTCTGTGGTCTAAAAAGGCATTTTAAGGCCTTTAAACGCTTCTAACGCCTAAAAAACGCATTTTAATTTTCTGTGGTCTAAAAAGGCATTTTAAGGCCTTTAAACGCTTCTAACGCCTAAAAAACGCATTTTAATTTTCTGTGGTCTAAAAAGGCATTTTAAGGCCTTTAAACGCTTCTAACGCCTAAAAAACGCATTTTAATTTTCTGTGGTCTAAAAAGGCATTTTAAGGCCTTTAAACGCTTCTAACGCCTAAAAAACGCATTTTAATTTTCTGTGGTCTAAAAAGGCATTTTAAGGCCTTTAAACGCTTCTAACGCCTGAAAAACGCATTTTAGTTTTCTGTGGTCTAAAAAGGCATTTTAAGGCCTTTAAACGCTTCTAACGCCTGAAAAACGCATTTTAATTTTCTGTGGTCTAAAAAGGCATTTTAAGGCCTTTAAACGCTTCTAACGCCTGAAAAACGCATCGCTTCTAACGCCTAAAAAACGCATTTTAATTTTCTGTGGTCTAAAAAGGCATTTTAAGGCCTTTAAACGCTTCTAACGCCTAAAAAACGCATTTTAATTTTCTGTGGTCTAAAAAGGCATTTTAAGGCCTTTAAACGCTTCTAACGCCTAAAAAACGCATTTTAATTTTCTGTGGTCTAAAAAGGCATTTTAAGGCCTTTAAACGCTTCTAACGCCTAAAAAACGCATTTTAATTTTCTGTGGTCTAAAAAGGCATTTTAAGGCCTTTAAACGCTTCTAACGCCTAAAAAACGCATTTTAATTTTCTGTGGTCTAAAAAGGCATTTTAAGGGCTTTAAACGCTTCTAACGCCTAAAAAACGCATTTTAATTTTCTGTGGTCTAAAAAGGCATTTTAAGGCCTTTAAACGCTTCTAACGCCTAAAAAACGCATTTTAATTTTCTGTGGTCTAAAAAGGCATTTTAAGGCCTTTAAACGCTTCTAACGCCTAAAAAACGCATTTTAATTTTCTGTGGTCTAAAAAGGCATTTTAAGGCCTTTAAACGCTTCTAACGCCTAAAAAACGCATTTTAATTTTCTGTGGTCTAAAAAGGCATTTTAAGGCCTTTAAACGCTTCTAACGCCTAAAAAATGCATTTTAATTTTCTGTGGTCTAAAAAGGCATTTTAAGGCCTTTAAACGCTTCTAACGCCTAAAAAACGCATTTTAATTTTCTGTGGTCTAAAAAGGCATTTTAAGGCCTTTAAACGCTTCTAACGCCTAAAAAACGCATTTTAATTTTCTGTGGTCTAAAAAGGCATTTTAAGGCCTTTAAACGCTTCTAACGCCTAAAAAACGCATTTTAATTTTCTGTGGTCTAAAAAGGCATTTTAAGGCCTTTAAACGCTTCTAACGCCTAAAAAACGCATTTTAATTTTCTGTGGTCTAAAAAGGCATTTTAAGGCCTTTAAACGCTTCTAACGCCTGAAAAACGCATTTTAGTTTTCTGT
>NW_026873025.1:0-14007 GCF_032173495.1 Musca vetustissima | reverse complement strand
CTCAGTTCGCCCTGAAAAATATTCTTTAATAAATCTTTCTCGAGGACTATAAAAAGAGGCGTGGATTTTTAAAGAATATTTTTTCTCGAGGACTATAAAAAGAGGCGTGGATTTTTAAAGAATATTTTTTCTCGAGGACTATAAAAAGAGGCGTGGAGTTTTAAAGAATATTTTTTCTCGAGGACTATAAAAAGAGGCGTGGAGTTTTAAAGAATATTTTTTATCGAGGACTATAAAAAGAGGCGTGGATTTTTAAAGAATATTTTTTATCGAGGACTATAAAAAGAGGCGTGGATTTTTAAAGAATATTTTTTATCGAGGACTATAAAAAGAGGCGTGGATTTTTAAAGAATATTTTCCGTGGATTTGTAAAGAATATTTTTGTTTGAAGTCTAAAAGAAATTTTTTGATGGGCCCAGAATAGAAATTTTTGAATTTTACAGAACATTTTCAGTAAAAAATTGACAAGATCACCATGCGCTGCTATTATATTACATTGTATCAAATTCCATATGTCGATTACTCACACTTCCACGCCATAACCAACAAACACCTATCTTTACAAAAAAAAAAAAAAAAACACCCACACAAATGCAATTCATTTCTTTTTATACCCTCCACCATAGTATGGAGGGTATATTAATTTTGTCATTCCGTTTGTAACACATCGAAATACTCATTTCCGACCCTATAAAGTATATATATTCTTGATCAGGGTAAAATTCTAAGACGATCTAGCCATGTCCGTCCGTCTGTCCGTCCGTCCGTCTGTTGTAATCACGCTATCTTCTGAAGGAATTGAGATAGGGTGCTGAAATTTTGCATAGGGTTGTCTTTTGTCTGCAGGCAGGTCAAGTTCGAAGATGGGATATATCGGTCCACGTGTAGGCATAGCTCCCATATAACAGTACCTCCCAAATTTCGGTATTTTGGGGTTCTTGAGCTCGTTTTTCAACCGAATACGCTGAAAATTGGTACATTGAGTTCTTATTGGGTACTGAATGTCTCCACAAAAAATTATAAATATAGGTCCACTTTTTCTGGTAGCCCCCATATAACGGTACCTCCTAATTTTCAGTATTTTGGGGGTTTTGATCGTATTTTTCCACCGAATTGGCTGTAATTTAGTATTTTGAGTTCTTAATAGGTACCAAATCTCTCTACAAAAAATTATGTATATAGGTACATTTTTTCGGATAGCCCCCATATAAGGGTACCCCCAATTTTCGGTATTTTGGGGTTCTTGAGCGCGTTTTTCAACCGAATACGCTGAAATTTAATACATTGGGTTCTTAATAGGTACAAAATCTCTCCACAAAAAATTATAAATATAGGTCAATTTTTTCGGATATCCCCCATATACGGATACCCCCCAATTTTTGGTATTTTGGGGTTCTTGAGCGCGTTTTTCTACCGAATACGCTGAAATTTGGTACATTGAGTTCTTAATAGTTTCCAAATCTCTCCACAAAATATTATGAATATAGGTCTATTTTTTCGGATAGCCCCCATATAAGGGTACCCCCAATTTTCGGTATTTTGGGGTTCTTGAGCGCGTTTTTCAACCGAATACGCTGAAATTTAATACATTGGGTTCTTAATAGGTACAAAATCTCTCCACAAAAAATTATAAATATAGGTCAATTTTTTCGGATATCCCCCATATACGGATACCCCCCAATTTTTGGTATTTTGGGGTTCTTGAGCGCGTTTTTCTACCGAATACGCTGAAATTTGGTACATTGAGTTCTTAATAGTTTCCAAATCTCTCCACAAAATATTATGAATATAGGTCCATTTTTTCGGATAGCCCCCATATAAGGGTACCCCCAATTTTCGGTATTTTGGGGTTCTTGAGCGCCGTTTTCAACCGAATTTGCTGCAATTTGGTATTTTGTAGTGGTATATGGTAACAAATCTCCCTACCAAAAATTATTAATATTCGCCCCCTTTTTGGGGTAGTCCCCATATACCCCCTTTTTTATATTAAAATATTTATCTGATTTGTTGCGCGTTTTGGGTTTGGTTCTAAGACCCTTTTGTAATCATTTCAACTGCGGAGGCTAGAGAGATAAAAAATTAGAACGTTAGGTTCGGTAGTGAACTATAGCCGCATTTAGACCTAGCCCCTGATTGGAGGTTCCAGAAGGAGTGGACCGATATTCCCCATCTTCGAATTTGAACTAAGTTTGGAAGAAATAATAAGATGGGCAAAGTTCGGATGAAATCTAAATTTTCTGAAACGGATTTGGTCCAAAGAAACATGGGGTCTAGAACCAATATTTCGATGAGGCACATTTTCACCGTGTGAAAGTGTATACACACTAATTAGCCATAAGGCTGAGGGTATAATTATCCTTTAAAATTTTCTAAAATTTGTATTATGGTTTACATAATCCGTTTTTAGAAATGTCGGTATAGGTGCACTTTTTGGTATGTTCCCTATATTTTCATTTATAGTACCTGTCAATATATCTATGGTGGAGGGTATCCAAAGTTCGGCCCGGCCGAACTTACCGCTTTTTCACTTGTTGTTTCTTTTTTAGTCTATATATAAAAATAATTTAAATATTTTGTTTTACATTTGCAATGGAAATGTATAAATAACCATAAAAAGTGTTTTCTTTTGTTGCTGTTGTTGTATCGTAAATGCAAGTGGCAACAGAGTCGATAGCTGCAGCAGCAGCATTCAGTCGCAAAACAATAAAATCACAACTCGTGTTGGACAACAGAAAACCCACTCAGAACAACAACAAAATTGAAAATAGAATCTCATCAAGACTGCCGGGTGATAATAACCTTAAAATGACACACACACACTCACAGCCATACATCGAGACAAAGTAAGACACAACTCATGCAGAAATGTAAATAGCCAGTAATGGCCGATAAGACGAAGGAGAACAAGCAATGGATGACATAGAACAATGAATGGATCACCAGATAATAGATGGGCGATGGAATGTAATCGGAAGTAATATGTAAGAAAGCTGATATCTGAGCAACAGAACAAAGCGTAGATGTCTGTCTTAAAAAATGTTGGTCTTTAGAATAAATAAACTCTGATATCGAGTTTTTTAGACTGTCTTCATTTTCATAGTGTTTGCCTCTTAAAAACAGCTCTAAATGCTTGACAAAATGAAAATCGGTCGGTGATCGATCCAGTGAATATGTTGGATGCTGCAAAACTTCATATTCCAGTTCGTTCAGTTTCGCAATTGTTTTATTTCGCTCTGTCAGTGCGTGCGGTACCCACTTGTCCATCTTCTTAACCTTGCCAATCTCAGAAAGGTGTCTCAATATCGTTAACAACATTCATCCTGATAGCAAGTTCCCTCGTGGATACGATGGATCCGCTTCCACTAGAGCCTTCAGGTCATCATTCTTCACAGAAGTTTTGGGTCTTCCGCGTGGCTCATTTTGCATTGAAAAATCGCCAGTCCGAAAATTTTCGAACCAATGCTGCACTTTCCGATTGTCAACCGTATTCTCCTCAAACGCTTAGTTTATGTTGCGTGCAGCTTTTGCAGCACTGTTACCAAGTTTGTACTCATATAAGAAAAGAAATAACAAAAGGGACGACCTTCGAGAAAACCTATTTTGCTCTGGCAATGGACACAATACGACTATGAATGAGGTTATGCCAAAGGCAAAAGTATAACGAAAACAGGGAGACAAACGTCCTCATGTAAAGAGAAACTGACATTTCATACGCACCAACCTAATATATTGTTTTCTCAGAGGAGAAAACTTCTCTTGGGAGCTATTTACGCTGGTACAGTCCTAATGAACCTAAGGACTTTTTTATCTGGGTATATTCTGATTAGTTGCGGTTTTCACAATGAAAATATTTGTGTTGTTGTTGCTCACGTCCTTCTGCTTTCTATATTTATATTGGGCCCCTTTTTTTCACCAATTTGTCTGTAATTTGTTATTTTGTGTTCTCTCGGGGTAACAATGCACCACTAAAGATTATAAGTATTGGATTAAATATGGGTAACCCCCATATAAGTATGCCTCCAAAATTTCGGTATTTTGGGAAGCTTTAATATGTTTTACAACCGAATTGGTCCATGTCCATGGGTACAGCCATATATCCGTACCTCCAAAAATTCTATATTTTGGGGACTATGGGCACGTTTTGTCTACCGCATTGAATCCAATTGGCTCCTTACCAAAAATTATCAATATTGGTTCATGTTTCGGGGTAGCCCCCACCATCGGTACCACCATTATTCCGTATTTTAGGAACATTGGGAATTTTTTTTCCGAATTGAAGTGTCATCTTCAGTGTTGCCAAAACTTGATTGAGAAAAAATGCTAGATTTAGTTGAAAAAGATGCCAAAAAGTGCTAAAAATTTTAGAAAAGTGCCAGAAAAAAGTGCTATAAATTAATATAAGAAAATTTGATTATAGTTTGTAATGAGATCTATATTTCTTAAAATTTAAATTATTGGCTACTTGTGAGCGTATCATAAGTGTTTGTGTTTCAACATTTTGTAGCGAAATATTGGTCCTGGACTCACATATTGGTATACGGATCGTTATGTCCCGACTAGATGAGTCGATATAGATGTATGTGTCTATCCGTATGTGCATTAACATTTGTAAAAGCTGTGACCGTTACAGCTGAGAAACAATTGTCACGGTATTTTGTATATTCGGTTCTGACCAGTGAAAACACATAGTGTTTAGTAAAATCTGTCAAAATTTGGCTGTTGATGCATTTTATATTTGTTTCTGGTCTCTCTAGAGGTCACAAAATTGTATATGGGGAAAATGCTAATAAATAAGCATTCTGAGGAAGTAAAATTGACCAAGACTTTTGTGTGAAAAATACAAAATTTGCATTATATGCCGTATAAATTTATTCGACTCGAAAAAGCACAAAAAATTAAGTTTTCGGTCCACGACAACCCAAAATTATTATCTGATCATCACCGAAAATTATAGGCGTTGTCCTTTACCATAACTGGAACCTTATGGAATATTTCAAAACGATCAGCGCTATATTTCCGCCCTCCAGTGAGGTAATGGTTTATTAAGTAATAACTGAATACGTATGCACCTTTAAATATATACGTGTAACGCCTACATCCAAGTACATACGACAATATAATTGGTATCAATTTAAAGCCCAACCACTCCTCTTGGATATACTATGAACTTCACTGGTCTATGTCCTTCAGGGGTAAATATATACGCTATAGAATACAAATATTGTCATTTTTCACACAAAAGTGAGGGTCCATTTGACCTGCTAAATATTGACCGATCTTATTCTTTGGCGCGATCCCCTTCTCCATGTAAAATTTCGCGATATTTGGGCCATAATTGCGGGCTCTGGAGCGACCAGAAAATCAGACAAAAATTAAGTATTCACGCCCTAAATATTAACCGATCTTTACCAAAAACAATAGGGGCCAGAACCCATTCTACATGCAAAATTATAATGGACGGACGGATCAACTTAACTAGTCGAGATATGACGATCGGTATACTTAAAGGTGTGTCTAGGACCAATATTTCGCGGCGTTACAAACTCTTGGGGCTGCACAAAGCTATTAATTTTTTCATTCCGTTTTTAACACTCGAAGTATTCAAATCGGGAAATCACAATAAAGACCTTAATATTTAAAACAAAGCTCCGAAATTTTGCACAGACATTGCTAGTACTCGTAGGATGTTTGGCATTGCAAATATCATATATCACTCCAAGGATTGGTCCAGCCTCCATATAACGGTACCCCCGTCCGACTATACTGTTCTGCTCACTTAAATACGGAAATGCTAAAAAAAGTGCTAGGTGCTAGATCAATTTTTTTAGTGCTAAACGAGTGTAAAAAGTGCTAAATCTAGCACTAAAAGTGCTAAATTGGCAACACTGGTCATCTTCCTATCAAAAATTGTCAAAATTTGTACTGCGGTACCCTCCATTATTCGGTATTTAGGGGCTTTGATTTTTAATTGGGTTTAATTATATATTTTCGATTCATATGGCGTTTCAAAACATATCACTAAAAATACAAATTAGTTCAGTTTTTTTTTTTTTTTTTTTGTATTTATCCCATCGTTATTTTAAAGGTTTTATCGACATGTTTTCACCAAAGCATTGCAGGATTATGGAGGCCGGATAAATAAATTGGTCTAGATAGGTAAACCCCATTAATGCAAATCTACATATGTCTATATTTCCCCATTCTATGTTTCAAAAATCTATTTTTTTTTAATTTTATATAATTAGAACATATAATTTCTCAAGAATATTTCTTAAAAATTTCAAGTGAAATCGGTTCTAAACTTTAATACGCTATTCTGGATATTGACATGAAATTGAACGGACTTAAACAACTCATTCTAGACTTCATTCAGTACGCTGTGCCAAATTTCGTGCAAATCGAAAGATAAATAGGAAGTTTGGCACACCATTTACATTAAATCGAACGAAAATATAGATGAGAGCTATATCTAAATCTGGACCGATTTTTGCGAAACTTACCACACATCTGAACCTAATTCAGTACCCTATGCCAAATTTCGTGCAAATCGAAAGAAATATAGGGAATTTGGAGCCACATTTACCTTAAATCGGACGAAAATATATATGGGTGCTATATATAAATCCGACCCTATTTTCTCGAAATTTGTCACACGTCATTGAGTACTCAATGCAAAATTTCGCTCATATCGAAAGATATATAGGGAGCTTGATGCACCATTTACATAAAATCGGACAAAACTATATATGAGAGCTATATCTAAATTTGAACCGATTTTCACGAGACTAGACACACACAAACACAATTTCGCTCATATCGAAATATATATAGGGAGTTTGATGCACCATTTACATAAAATCGGACAAAACTATATATGGGACCTATATCTAAATCTGAGCCGATTTTCTCGAAACTTAACACATGACTCAATAGAGTACACCATGCCAAATTTCATACCTTAAATCGGACGAAAATATATATAGGAGCAATATCTAAATCTGAACCGATTTTCCCGAAACTTGACACACATCATTCTAGACACAATTCAGTACACTATGCAAAATTTCGTGCAAATCGAAAGATATATAGGGACTTTGGTGCCCCATTTACTTTAAATCGGACGAAACTATATACGGGAGGTATATCTAAATCTGAACCGAATTTCAATATGGTTCGTCCTTGGGCCAAATAAGTGAGCTGTGCCAAATTTCATCCAAATCGGATCATAAATGCAACCTGTACTTTGTTTACAATTTAACATCTACAGACGGACGGACATGCATAAATTCTATGCATATTCTCAAAAGGAACCATGTGCCTGCCTCGTTTCCATTTGCCTGTTACAAACATATGCACAAAGACATAATACCCTGTACCACTGAGTGGTGAAGGGTATAAAAACCAATGACGAACGCTCTCGTACAAATACCTCCCATAAATGTCGATACCTTCGAATGTTTCTTTTCCCCTTTCCCAGATAAACAACCTACCAGCAGACAATTTCCAACGACGTAGTCACCATATGAAGTTCCCGATCATTTGAAGTTCCATCCGGCTGAACTCTTTCGTTCGATTCCAAATATTTTTGATATTTTTCCTAACTAAAATAAAAAATTAAATTTCCCAGAAATCTAATAATTGTTAACTAGAAGATAAGGAATAATTGGCTAACAATTGAACTAAATAATTTCTTGTTAAAAATGTTTATGGGCCGCAACAACTAAGTACCACTCATGAATAAATAGATTGTTCATTGTTTCCTCTCAATGCAAATGTATGAATCATGTTTCAGTGTCTGTCTATTTAAGTCATTTCCATCATTAGAACGTTTATGGCTCATTATATACAAAAATCGGCAAAAAATAATACAAAAAGTTTACAATTCTATTTCAGCTTTACAGCTCCTACAATTTCCTTTCCGCCGCTTTGCTTATGTCATAGAGTGAATATTTCAAACCAATTAAATAAATTTACAAAGTATTTTCTTTCTCTCTAAGCAGCGTAGCAACAAAAAAAAACACTATGGCAACAAACAAATCCAACAACAATAAAAAATAATGTGGACCATAATAATAATAGTATTTGCATCATTTGGGAAGAATAGAATATACACACAATATACTTTTTTCTGGAAATAGTCTAGCATCAACAACAACACACTTCGTCCAAACTGTACCCCGAACGAGAACGCCACAGATAACGCATAGTAGAGCCACAATAGCCCATAGTGTGGAGCATTTGAGATGCCAAAGCTAGGGACCCACATGAAAGCCTCGATGAAACTATAAAATTCCATAGTCACATCATTACTATTCATTGGTGTAGTGTTTGTCTGTCGATTGGTTGGATGGTCGGCCGGTCGGTCGGTGCGTTGTTGTATGTTTGGTCATACAATTGCCATCATCTTTGGCAGGTTCTTTTTATCAATTTTTTTTATTCTTTTGCACAATTCCACTTTTGTGTGTGTGTGTTTTGGGTTATACACCTTATTTCTTTATTTGCTATTCCACGTTTCTTTTTTTCTTTTTGTTGTTTTCGAACTCTTTCTACTTCAATGCCACACCATAGTCATCAGCGGCAGCAGCAGCATCGGCATCATTATTGTGCATTCATAGTTTGGTCATAGGAAACTATGCGCACACACACACACACAAACTCACACACTCGCTCACACAATTTTAAACTATTCCAGGGAGCACACACACCAACACACAGACACACTTGTTTTTTTCTAATATTCAGATACACTTGCAATTCCCCATACAAATACTAGCTTAACAATATAGCCTTCTTTTTCGAGACGAGAGTGCAGGGAGGGACGAAGAGGAGAGCTCGTGCAATTTTATGAAAGGCATAAAAAAGCGCTACATTTGAGATGCACTTGATGTTCTTCATCTAGACTCCGCACGAGTGTTTAATATATATTTTTTAAGAATTTGTTTTTTTTTCTTTATTACTGACAATTTCTCTCATTTGGCAAAGTAGTCGGTTTCTTTTTGTTGTTGCGAACAACGAATAAATTATTTGACGAGTCCCACGAGGTGACCATTACAAACTGCACTATTATTTCGGGTGGTTGGTTTTTGCCAGTGACTATAATCCGCACAAAGCCTGATATAAATCTTGATGGGCCAGCTAAGATCATCATTATGGACGATCTGAAGGATGTTATTATGTTTGTCTATAAACAACGGATTTTTATAAACGGGCTCAAGGGGAAGCTACAGATTAATTTCCCTTCAATTGCCCTTTGGTAAATTACTGTAGCATTTTATTCTGGAAAGCATCAACCGGATTATTGAGGAATGGAAAATCCTGTCAGTTTGGATTTTGAGCAAAACATTCGACAACTTTTGCACTGGCAGCATTGTCTACATATGTCACCGAAGGCTTGAAACTGAAGGAAGGAAGCATTGCTATTGGCTTGGACATTGCCAAAACTTTGGACACAGTATGGCAGTACGGCATTTTTTACAGAATGCTAGCGTTTAGATTCGATCAGCCAAGATTCTCAAGGATCGAATTTTTCGGGTAAGAGTAGAATATAAGATGTCTGAACAGCGATCGGTCAAAGCTGGGGTCCCTCAGGGATCACTACTGGAACCGGTTGTATACAACCTGTTACTTGTACTTCGAGGCAGTTTTCGAAGCAATGTGGAAAGAAGATTGAATGTGTACATGGAAACACTTCACAACTACTTCAACAAATGGGGACTTAAACTCAATGTAAGAAAATGGGTATCGTTGGTTTTCAAGGGCAAAGCGAAGAGCTTTCGAAAATACATTGCAACTACAAAATTTGGAAATGAATTCAGATAGGATGAAATATCAGCCGATTGCTGCCGTCACGTGGGTTTTGGGCTATGAAAGATCAAAAATATGAACTTTCCCTACCAAATACTATTTCAAATGCGAAGATTACTTTCATAAGAGGTAAAGTTGCTAATATACAAACAAGTGATTCGACCCATCACTCCTAATTCTTTGTTGTAAGATATGTCGTCAGCCCAAATGGAAAGGATTAACATATGGGAGAGAAATATATTGGAATTATGCGTAGGAATGAGGCCAACACCGGATACTAATGGAATTTATAGACGTCTGGCCAATAGGAACATCTACAATGCAATTGACTTCTAACGAATCGATGTCCGCATGATAAATTTGCTCCACTCCAGACTTAGGAGGCAGCTTTGCTGAAGCTGTGAAACGGAGGAATCCTATATGATGAAAATTACTGGCTAATGTACTACCATCGGAGATACCGATTTAACGCTTGATATTGAGCCTGTATATAGTCCAACTCAATAATATAAGGTTGGAAAGAGAAATCCATTATTTGTAAATGTACTATAGGACTTTATTTAACATGCTTCGGAATGTCCGATTTGGCAAATATGGACCGTTTTGTTATATGATTTGTTGCCATTGTCATGAAGGTCAACTTCTATAATTTCTCCGATTTTATAGAAATTTTCAAAAATTCGTGTACGGAATCAACGAAACGGCAACATATTTTTTACAGCGAAATGTCACCCTTCCAACAAACATAAATCTGAAATTGTTTGATCGATACTTTACGAGAAATCTATCACTACAACCATCTGCCTAAAAAATAATGGATATCTTTTCCCCCAACCTAAAATATAAACTGCAAATAATTCCGATTTTAAGGTAGTTTTAAGTTAATTTATTTTAGGCCTATTTTGCAATTATTTATGGAATGTAAAGTTTAAAGAAAATCTGTAAAAGCAATAGTTTGTTTAAAGGTTCGCCTAGAATTTAATAGTATCGTAGTCTCCATTATTGTTAGCCATATGACATAAGGGACAGGAAAACGTAGATTCGATAGTGCCTATCTAAAAAAGAATGCTGACATTTCTGCGATTTGTCATCAACATATTGTGGATAACGTCCTTGTTCATATAGTCAACCGGCATACTTCATCAAAACTCTTATATGAAAATCTTCATGTTGAGGCTCCATGAATATACAGATACACACTTTTGTTGTTCCTATACCCATCATTAAGAGTATACCGACCGCCATAACCGCATTAGCTAAAACGACCTATCTATGTGTATGTCCATTCGCCTATTCACTATAGTTATAGTACCAAAGTGGAGACCACAGTTATGGACCAATCGTCACGAAATGTTCACCAAAGTCAAAAACAATTCGGCCACAATTACAACACTCTCCAACAAATTTCATTATTTTCATAATTATCGAGTGCGCAAGAATTCTCTCGCGAATGATCCAAATTAAGCTTTTTTCGTTTGGGCTCATTTTGCGAATGAATTTATGGAGATATTTTATTTACCAATCGATCATTCGCCAATCGAATGTTCGCACACACATAACAGAGTGAGAGCACCCAACTACGATCGTTTGTTGCGTTGGTGATTTCTGACATTCGCTCACGAATGACAACGAACATTTGGGAATGGCCGCGAATGCTCAAAACAGCAACAAGAATAACAAACGTTCATGAACGCAATAGTTTCCGGGCGTGTGTTTTGTTATTCCACACATGCCCAGCACTTTCTGTTACATACACATTCATTCGCTGTGTGTGACTTTAATATATTATGAATTTTTTTACAGCGATTGCGAGCATTCGCGATCATTTGTTTTTTTTAGTTTTTAAAAGAATGTTCTTCAGCAACAAATGATCGCGAAAGAACGAATCGACAACGCTTGCAGCGAACGTTTATCGTTCGTGAATTTTTCGTACAATGCGAACATTCGCGAGAGATTGCAAATGATTGTTCATTCATTGTAACGTTATTATTCGCAATAAATTGAAACATTCGAATTCTTGCCGTGAGCATTCGTGAAAAAGAGCGTATTTTAATTATTCTCCGCGCCCTGCTTATGTGTAATATCCCCTATATAAAGATTCTGCCCGTTTTTACTAACATCGACGTTTTTAGCTACACTTCCCAACCACATCGGCTGTACTAATATTACACGTTGTGTTGGAACCTTCAGTACACGTTACTGTCAGTATACCTATGTTGGAGGGTAAAACAGGCGTTAAGTTCGGTCGAGTTGTGTTGGAACCTTCAGTACACGTTACTGTCAGTATACCTATGTTCGGTCGAGCCGAACTTAACGCCTTTTCTAACTTTTTAGTTCTCAATGGATGCAAAAACTTTCTTACATAGATTTATTGGAATCCATGATCAGGTATAAGTACCATGATTCATGATGGGGTGTAGGTAATATTTCTTCAAGGACTAAAAAAGGCGTGATTTTTATACCCTTCACCACACTGTGGTACAGGGTATTATGTCTTTGTGCATATGTTTGTAACAGGCAAAAGGAATCGAGATAGACCCATAGTTCCTTTTGAGAATATGCATAGAATTACTTTCTGAGTCGATTTACGCATGTCCGTCTGTCCGTCCGTCCGTCCATGTATTTTTGTGAACAAAGTACAGGTCGCATTTATGATCCAATTTGGATGAAATTTGGCACAGTTCACTTATTTGGCCCAAGGACGAACCCTATTGAAATTGGGAAAAATCGGTTCAGATATAGTTATAGCTCCCATATATATTTTCGTCCGATTTAAGGTAAATGGTGCACCAAGGTCCCTATCTATCGTTCGATTTGCACGAAATTTGGCATAACGTACTGAATTGAGCTTAGAGTGATGTCTGCCAAGTTTCGTGAAAATCGGTCCAGATTTAGATATAGCTCCCATATATATTTTCGTCCGATTTTATGTAAATGGTGCACCAAAGTACCTAAATATCTTTCGATTTGCACGAAATTTGGCATAACGTACTGAATTGAGCTTAGAGTGATGTCTGCCAAGTTTCCTGAAAACCGGTCCAGATTTAGATATAGCTCCCATATATATTTTCGTCCGATTTTATGTAAATGGTCCACTAAAGTCCCTAAATATCTTTCGATTTGCACGAAATTTAGCATAACGTACTGACTTGAGCTTAGAGTGATGTCTGCCAAGTTTCGTGAAAATCGGTCCAGATTTAGATATAGCTCCCATGTGTAGTTTCGTCCGATTTTCACATTTCGATAAATATCACATATTTTAGTTCATCCAATTTCATGTTAATTGTTCTGTTTAATATACCCATAGTGGTGAAGGGTATAATATAGTCGGCCCCGTCCGACTTTACTACTTTCCTTACTGGTTAAATAATATTTTTTTTTTCGAGGACCACCACAGGCGTGGATTTTTCAAAGAATATTTTTTCAAGGACCATTACCAGGCACAGATTCTATAAGGAAAATTTTTTCAAGAACTATCGCCAGGCGGGAATTTTTAAAGAATATTTTGTTCGCGGACTATAAGGTGGCGTGGATTTTTAAAGAATATTTTTTTCGAGGACTATGAGGTGGCGTGGGTATTTAAAGAATAATCTTTCAAGGAATCAGAACAGAGGGGTACCTACAAATATTCGTTATTTTGAGGATGTTTTCAACCGCTCTTTAGATATATTTCCCTATAAAAAAACTTTATTTTTACGGTCATAAGCGCATTTTCCAACCAATGTCCCGATTTTTGAAAGTCCGGGACATTGATAGGAAAAATAATTTCTTCACAGACAATTCACCAATTAAGTCCATTTTCGACATAGCTCCTACTCAAAGGTCTTTTGACATTTTCGGTATGTTTAAGGTTTTGACCCATTTTCCAAACCCGAGTGTCTGAAGTTTGCTACTACGTTTTCTCCTGGCTGCATTTGACCATGCTATAGACCCCATATAAAATTTCCAAT
This sequence comes from Musca vetustissima, assembly GCF_032173495.1. Classification (NCBI taxonomy): domain Eukaryota; kingdom Metazoa; phylum Arthropoda; class Insecta; order Diptera; family Muscidae; genus Musca; species Musca vetustissima. The sequence goes on along the minus strand of NW_026873025.1, from coordinate 253 downwards.
GCATTTTGGGTGTTTGTTCACCGACCGAACCTAACTACCTTTTTACTTATTTATTTTTTATTCAAAATAATCTAATGCATTTCCTCGAAGGCTTATCTATTAACTAATGAAAATAAAAACTTCTCTAAAACTAACGCAGGGAAAACTTTAATACAAAAAGTTTTGAGAATTTTAAATTTCAAAGAAATTAAAAGAAAACATATTTTCTTTTCAACAATTACCATTAGCACAAAAAGGATAATGCTAGGATATC
>NW_026873024.1:0-14289 GCF_032173495.1 Musca vetustissima | reverse complement strand
TGTTGTCGGTTTTTCTGGTCGCTCCAGAGGCCGCAAATAGGGCCCAAACATCGCGAATTTTTACATGAAGAAGGAGATCGGGTCAAGGAATAAACATGTATGGTTTGAGAAAGATCGATCAATATTTAGTACACAGTAGTACGAATTTCTAAAACCTCCTTCTTACCACAAACCTACATCCCCATAGTAATCCTAAATCCAAGCTTCCAAGCATTCCAACTCTATCGGTACAATTTAAATTGTACCAAATTTAGTACACAGTAGTACGAATTTCTAAAACCTCCTTCTTACCACTAACCTACACCCCCATAGTGATCCTAAATTCAAGTTTTAGGATTCCAATTCTATCGGTCCATCCACAATTTAAATTGTACCAAATTTAGTACACAGTAGTACGAATTTCTAAAACCTCCTTCTTACCACAAACCTACACCCCCATAGTGATCCTATATCCAAGATTCAGGATTCCAACTCTATCGGTTCACTTACAATTTAAATTGTACTAAATTTAGTACAGAGTAGTACGAATTTCCAAAACTTCCTACATAGCCCAATCCTACACACATTCCAACTCTTTCCGTTCACCCACAAATCAAATCGTACTAAATTTAGTACATAGTAGTACAAATTTCCAAACCTCCACAGTGATCATAAATCCAAGTTTCAGGAGTCCAACTCTATCGCTTCACCCACAATTTAAATTGTACCAAATTTAGTACACTTAGTACAAAATTCTAAAACTTCCTACATACCCCAATCATACACCCCCACAGTGATCCCAAATCCAAGTTTCAGGAGTCCAACTCTATCGGTTGACTCAAAATTCAAATTGTACCAAATTTAGTACAATTTAGTACCCATAAGTATAATTTTCTTAAACTGAATCCTGACGCCAATCACACACCCCTACAGCGATCCTAACTTCAAATTTCATTGTTCCCGCTCTATAGGATCACCCAAATCCAAACTGTACAGATTATAGTACAATTTAGTACCTTTTGTACATACAAGTAACAAATTTCCACAACTACGTTCATATTCAAACCCTACACTCCGTCGGTACTTTTAATTTCAAATTCCAGAATTCTAGCTCGATTTATGTCTCCAAATTAAATTTGTACCAAATACAGTACCATATAGTACTTTTCGTACACATGAGTACACGCTTTCAAAACCATATCCTTATATCGACTCTACTTCCCAACCCTAATTCGCATTTCAAATTTCAAGTTTTTAACGCCATCCGTTCAATTGCTATAGAATTGTACCAAATTTAGTAAATTTTCGTACTTTTCGGATAGTTATAGTTCGAATTTCCAAATTTCCTTTGGTACATCTATTCTACACTCCATCAACGACCACCAAACCAAATTTCAGAGTTCTACCTCCAACCGTTTGCCAAATACAAATGGTATCACATTTAGTACGTTTTAGTACCGTTCTAGTACGAATTTCCAGAAACCCAGCCTTATCTGTCACATTTGGACCAAGAACGACCCTCACCCAAAATTTCAAGAACGTAGCGAACATGGTTTTTAAATAATAAACATAGTGAACGGCTTGCTGTGGGTCTCTTGTGTAAAAGAGAGAATATTTAGTAATCCAGATCAGATCCCTAGTTTTACATTGGTCCTTCGAGCCGGATCAGTGACCGATAGTAAAGAAAGATATGCTGAAGAATTTACCTTAACAGTCAAGGAAACTCTGTCAGCTTGGTGAAACATCTACAGAAAGAAAACAATTGGAAAAACAAAATGCTGAGTCAAAAGGAGACTGCGCAAAGAACAAGGCGGTGAATGCGAGACAGCATTTCCGTAGCAGAGAAGAAGAAGGAGATGCAGTGGAAGTACGAGGCTGTACATTGCAAACATTCAAAATGCTGAGTCAAAAGGAGACTGCGGTGAGGAAAAAGGCGGTGACGGCGAGATATTTAGCCAGCGAAGCTTCGATGCTGAGCATAGCGGCTGCAGATGACGATAAACTAGGCAGAGCCTCGGCACCGACCCTGGAGTGGGAGATAAACAATCTTCTAAATAATATTAACATGTTCGCAGAGAATATCGATCGACTATCTGCGACTGCGGTACCGAACCTATATGACTTTATAGAAAGTCTAGTGAGGGACGCATCCGATGAAGTAAAAGGCGATCCGGTGGTGCGGGATCGGAGGATGGAGATATTGGAGAAGAAATCCAATATGACAGGAGGTTTTAGGCCAGTCCAAGAACAAATGGGCAGCCTTCAAAGAGCATTGGAGGAGAAAAGCCGTGACGTGGCGGAGTTACGGGCAAGGAATAAAGAGCTAGAAGTTGCTCTAAAAAGATCAGAAGACGCCAATGGTTGCCTTAAAGAAAGGGCGCAGGCAAGTTATAGAGAGGCCAGTGATACATACATCAAATGTTACTATCAAGTTCGTAAGCTTGAAGGTGAATTGGTGGCGGCTGCAGAGAAAGCCCAAGCAACAGAAAAATCCTGGGAAGAAGAGAAAAGGAATCTTTTGAAAGAATTTGCACTCTCGAAGAAGGCACGAGAAGCAGTAGAGGCCGAACGTGACCAGTTGGTGAGACGAATGGTTGCCAATGACAATAAGGAGCCGCAATTTGCCATGAAAAAGAATGATGCGGTGGCTGGTGCGGAGAAACCAGTTATGGAACAGTATGCAGTTGGGAAGTTGAAGACAATGAACAAGGAGCAGGTACATAAAGGAAGACTTGCTGTGAACTGTGCGTCGCCAGTGGGTACTTGTTTTGCCGGTAGGAAGATGAAGACGGCGGAAAATGGCGCTGAACCCATAACAAAATGTGAAAGTGGTGATAAGCAGAAACCGCTAGTTATGGATGTTCCGGTCAGGAAGATGGTCGATATAAATCGTGGAAAGGCGGCCGGGAAGTTAGATCCAGCAGTCTCATGCAATACTCAGCCAACGTTAGATGGTGCACCACGTAATAAAGATGACTTTCTGCCGAAGAGGAATGAATGTGGTGCCAAGAAAGATGGTGAAGCAGAAGGTGAAGGTTGTCCCACCAAAACGAAGTCTGCGGTCAGAAGCGGGAACAAGCTGAAAAATGAAGCCGCGGCTATGATGAGGTTTGCAAATGGCACAGCGTGAAGTATGATGCTGCCGGCCAAAGATGCGGACAAGCCACTTGGGAGCCGTATGATCGAGAAGCTGACGAAGACTATGGCCAATGGTTCTGGATGGAAGATGAAGCCGGCAGACAAAGGTGGAGGTGCCGATGTTAAAAGCTGGTTGGAAAGATGGCGGTGGTACCTAGAGGCGATCACCTAGTTGGTTCTTTATTTCTTTATAATTCAATTTTTGATATTTTATAATTTTTATATCTTGGAATAGTTTATTTATATTTTATATTCATTTTCTGGCCCGCAAGATGTTCACGTAGCGAACATAGTTTTTAAATAATAAACATAGTGAACGGCTTGCTGTGGGTCTCTTGTGTAAAAGAGAGAACATTTAGTAATCCAGATCAGATCCATAGTTTTTCACTGGGCGTTGATGAATCGTTAAATCCGTCAGTCAATCGCTTTACTCTTTTATTACTATAGATTATTTTTACATTACTAAAACAAGGGGTTAATTTTTTCCCCCGCCTTCATTCTGGAAAAATATTGTCCGCTTCTCTCCTTTCAAGAGCTTTATTAATCACACAACTCTGTTAATAGCAAATGGAGTCAATAAAGAATTTAATCAAACTAAAAGTAGAGGTTAGAAGGAAAACAAGAAAGCAAATATGGGGAAGGAAGAAGAAAAAAAACACTCAATCGCTCGCTCGTTAATCACTGAGACTTTAATATTCTACAGAAAATCAAACACTTAACCCAAATTACAATCATACCCCGAGCATAGAGAAGGAAATAATATTTCCTGTACGGATGTTTACAAACACACAAAGAACTATGTGTACGAATGTGTATGTACGAAAGTGCAACAAGAAACTTATACCATACATGGCTGGCATGCAAAACCGCATATGCAACAGCAACAACGAGAACAACAGCACCAACAACCCAAAATTCTGTAGAAACCAAACATGAGTTACAAATGTTGCAGTGGCAACACACATTATATTACCACCACATATTTGATTTTGGTTAAAGATGAAATTTAAATATACACACACAAACAAACTGGGATACATTTGTACGAATGTATGGCCAGAGATAATGGAATGCAATTAGTTTTTGAGGGTATCTCCACAGTTTTGGCAGACTACAAATAATTGTATATAATCAGAATTTATAATTTGGGGATATTGATATGATCACAAAATTGCAGAAGGAATCAAATGGTAATTTCTGGAAATATTTAAAAATATAGTATTTTAAAAAGGTATTTAAAAATCCACTCCTTATGTAGATACTTGAAAAAAATTATTTAAAAAATCCACGCCTTATGTAGATACTTGAAAAAAATTATTTAAAAAATCCACGCCTTATGTAGATACTTGAAAAAAATTATTTAAAAAATCCACGCCTTATGTAGATACTTGAAAAAAATTATTTAGATGATTTCCTGAAAAAAAAAAATATTTAAAAAATCCACGCCTGAGCTGACATGTGCCGGAGTTCAACCATAAGAACTATAACAAGTGAAAAAGCGTTAAGTTCGGCCGGGCCGAACTTTGGCTACACTCCACCATAGATATACTGACAGGTACTAAAACTGAAAATATAGGGAACCTACCAAAAAGTGGACCTATACCGACATTTCTAAAAACGGATTATGCAAACCATAATGTTAACCATAATACAAATTTCAGAATTTTTTAATGAGCGTGTATACACTTTAACACGTTGAAAATGTGCCTCATCGAAATATTGGCTGTAGACGCCATGTTTCTTTGGACCAAATCCGTTTCAGAAAATTTAGATTTCATCCAAACTTTGCCCATCTTATTATTTCTTCCAAACTTAGTTGAAATTCGAAGATGGTTAATATCGATCCAGTCTATCTGGAACCTCCGCAAAGGGGCTAGGTCTAAATGCGGATATAGTTCATTATCGAACCTTACATCTATCCTCCGCAGGTGAAATGATTACAACAGAGTCTTAGAAGCAAACTAAAAACGCGGAACAGTAAGGAAAGTAGTAAAGACTGTTTGGGCCGACTATATGATACCCTTCACCACTTTGGGTACATATGTATCAGACAATACGTCGCATTTTTGAAGGAATTTAGACTTGAAATTGAACGAATTTAAATATGTGTTTTTTATATCTTTCTGGAACCTATGCTAAATCTCATTTCATTTGGGCAAGTTTAGAGTTGTTTGCGCACAGTGGGAAGGTTTGTGTAAATCGATTTAAAGCAAACTTTACGCACGCTATTCGGTATGCTGCACTGTTTAAAATTTAATCTCAATAAATAAGTCGAAATTATATATGGAAGCTACGAGATATCTATATCTGAACCAAATTGAAGCAAACTTGCCAGAGATTAATTTATACTAATTTCAATACGTTGTGTCAATCGGCCTAGCTGTGGATCTTTAGTGCACAATTTACTTAAAATCGGACGAAAATATATATAGGAGGTGTACACACCATTCCAGACTTAATACAATACGCTATGTCAAAATTCGTGCAAATTGAATGATTTTTAGAGGCTTTGGTGCACCATTAACATAAAATCAGTCGAAAATATATATGGAAGCTATATCTAAATCTGAACCGATTTTCAGGAAACTTGGCTCACATCACTACAGTCTCACTTTAGTACACTATGCCAAATTTCGTGCAAATCGAAAGATATATAGGGACTTTGGTGCACAATTTTCCTAAAATCGGACGAAAATATATATGGGAGATATATCTAAATCCGCGGCGATTTTCACGAATCTTTGCACACATCATTCTAGACCTAATTCATTACGCTATGCCAAATTTCGTGCAAATCGAAGGATATATAGGGACTTTGGTGCACTATTTACCTAAAATCGGATGAAAATATATATGGGAGATATATCTAAATCTGAACCGATTTTCAGGAAACTTAACACACATGAATCTGTGCTTTATTATGTACGCTATGACAAATTTCGTGCAAATCAGAAGATATATAGGGACATTGTTGCTCTATTTACCTTAAATCGGACGAAAATATATATGGAAGCTTTATCTAAATCTGAACCGATTTTCATGAAATTTAACACACGTCATTCTACACTTCATTCAATACGCTATGCCAAATTTCGAGCAAATCGAAAGATATATAGGACTTTGGTGAACTATTTACCTTAAATCGGACGGAAATATATATTGGAGTTATATCTAAATCTGAACCGATTTTTCCCAATTTCTATAAGATTCGTTCTTGGGCCAAATAAATGAGCTGTGCCAAATTTCATTCAATTCGAATCAAAAATGCGACCTGTACTTTGTTTACAATTTAACATGGACATACAGACGGACTGACGGACATGCATAAATGGACTTAGAAAGTTGGCTTTTTACTGAACCGTTGTTCCATAAGCCGAGCATAAAAAAAGATTTCCAAGCGCGTCGGACTTGTGCGCAAGTCCAATTTGGAAGACCACGTTTCAAGATGTTGTTTTCTACTTGGTCTTTCCATCTAATTCGTGGCCTTCCCCTACTACGGGAACAATCGGTAGGCTCGTTTTTATGTGCCATTTGAGCTGGGGCATTTTCATTAATCCGCACAACATGGCCTAGCCACCGTAGTCGCTGCAGTTCAATACGACTGGCTATGTCGATGTCCACGTATAAATTGTAAAGCTCATGGTTCATTCGACGCCGATATTCACCGTCGGCGCAGATCGGCCCGTAGATCTTTCGGAGAATTTTTCTCTCAAACACCCCAAGAGCTGCCTCATCTGCTTGCGCAAGTACCCATGCTTCAGATCCATATAACAGCACGGGTAGTATCAGCGTCTTGTAGAGTGTGAGTTTGGTCTGGCGGAGGTTGCCTTGCTTTTGAGTGGTTTGCGTAAGTACCCATGATTCAGATCTGTATAACAGTACGGGAATTATGAACGTTTTGTAGAGTGTGAGTTTGGTCTGGCAGGAGGTGGCCTGGCTTTTGAGTTGTTTGTCAGACCATAGTAGCGCCGGTTGGCCATCACTATCCTTCTCCGAATTCCAAAGCTGATGTCATTCGTTTTAATTATGGCGGTACAAAGGTATATAAAATCTTTGACTACCTCGAAGCTGTAGTTCTCAAGTTACACAGTTGATCCGAGTCTACTGGAGGTCTAGCGCGTTGATGCCATCAGCTTGGTCTTCTCGCCGTTTACTGCCAGGCCCACTTTGGCAGTCTCCTTCTCAATTTGTTACCGCTCTCAATTTTCGGCCCATTATGTCGATGTCATCGGCGTAGGCAAGTGACATGTGTTATTTGGTGTACAGAGTGTCATTTCTGCTCCTTTTCCAGCAGGATGATAAAAAGGTCACACGACAAACTATCACCTTGTCTGAATCCTCGTTCCGTATTGAAGGGCTCCAATAGGTCATTTCCGACTTTAACTGCTGACCTTGTGCCAGTTAAAGTTATCCTGCATAGCCGTAATAATTTTGCATGAATGCCAAACGCAGACATGGCTTTATACTCCTCTGAAAGGATAGGGCTGTCGAATGCGGTATCGATGTGTTTTTCGTAGGTCTTTTCCAGGATTTGGCGCAGTCTGAAAATCTGGTCAATGGTGGATGTCATTGACCATTTGCTTCAGTCGTTCACACAGCACGCTGGATAGCACTTTATATGCGATGGGGAGGAGACTTGTTCCTCTATAGTTGGCACATATCGTCTTGTCTCCATTTTGTGCACGGGACACAGTATGCTGAGGTTCCAATCATTGGGCATGCATTTATCTAGCCAAATAGTGCTAATCACCTGGTGCATGCTCCTGGCCACCAGTCTTGAATAGTTCGGCTGGTAACCCATCGGCTCCTGCTGCTTTCTTGTTCTTGGGCCGATTAATTACTCATCTTGGCTAGTATACCACACTCTATACCATCGTCTCGTATTGGTTCTGGGGTATCTTCTTCATCGCCACTATTTGATACTAGAAGCTTAGAAAGTGATTCTATGCATATTCTCAAAAGGAATCATGTGTCTATCTCGTTTCCTTTTGTCTGTTACAAATATATGCACAAAGACATAATACCCTGTACTACAGTGTGCTGAAGGTAAGAAGTGCATGCCTTATGAAGGTAATGTTAAAAATTATTATGAAAATCCACGCCTATTATAGCCCTTGAAAAAATATTTAAAAATCAATTTCCTGAAAAAAAAAAATATTCTTTAAATTTGCCTTGCCTGAAAATAATTCGATTGAGGTGCAATAATCTTGATTAAAGATATTACTAAAGCAAAATAATACTTGTTTATAAAAGCCCCACTTATTCACACGAACACAAACACACACTCTGAAAATACCCATACACACTTATCCAACCAGAAGTAGGTTTTTGCTTTAAACAACAATTATTGGCTTCCAATTGGTACCACCTCTCTTAATTTGTTAAATTATACAGCTGGAGTTCGAGTTCGGGTTGGAGTTGTTGTTGTAGTTGTTGCTGATGTTTACCTGCGATAGAGGAATGACTACTGGTCGAGCGTTTGTTCAATTTCATACATGTAAAATAATATTACATATTGCTTTTCAAATACAGGGTGTGTCAAAAGTTAAAACACCATTTTTAAAAATTGTTCAGAAGTTTTAAATGTTAGTAAGTAGACGCGTAATATTTCGGAACAAATTGTAACGAAGTGGAGTTTAAAATTTCAAAATTATCTTTCTCTCCATATAAAACATAGCATTCACATACCCACCCTGTTTACCTTACTTTCCCCATTTAAGTTACGAGTTTATTTACCCTGGTAAATAACAATGGAAAATTATTGCTTAACCACAGCAACAACAACAGCAACACCAATTGCAACTACAAAAGCAACAACAAAAACAAATATACCTTCCACTTCCAATCTATAAACCACAAAATGTACTCCTTTCAAGGATTTAGGTTTCGCCTTTGGCTTTTCGAGTTGCATTATTCGAGTCGATGTATGTGTGAGTGAATGTGTGTGTGCGCCTTTGTGACTCTGTATATGTGTGTTAAAGTTAAATTTCATGTTTGGTGTTTGAAGAACCAAACAACTTGCAATCTGTAATAAAAAATCAACAATGAATCTGCATAAATGTGAAGTGTATAAAAATATATCGGTTGCTTGATGTGACCAGGTTCCGAACAAAGAAGCAAAAATTAATGGCAAGGGAGCGAGGAGGTGAAGGAACTACTAAAATTGGAAACTAGACACAAAATACAAAACAGACGAAGATTTTTAAAATATTTTTTTCAGAGGCTTCCATAAGGTGTGGGTTTTTAAATATTTTTTTTCAGGGACTCCACTAAGTTTTGGAATTTTAAATAAGTTTTTTCAGTGGCTTCCATAGGGCGTGGATTTTTTTAAAAAATATTTTTCAGGGACTCCCAATAAGGCTTGGAATTTTCAATAATTTTTTTAAATATATTTTTTTCAGGGACTTCCATAAGGCATGGATTTTTTAAATAATTTTCTTCAGAGGCGTCCAAAAGCCGTGCATTTTTTTCAATAATTTTTTCAGGGATGTCCAAAAGGCGTGGATTTTTTTTATTAATTTTTTTCAGGGGAGTCCAAAAGGCGTGCATTTTTTTAATAATTTTTCAGGGGCCTCTACATGGGGGGGGGGATGTTTTGTACCCTTTACCACACTGTGATACAGGCAAAAATAAGCGAGATAGACCCATGGTTCCTTTTGAGAATATGTATAGAATCAATCTAAGTCGATTTATGTATGTCCGTCCGTCCATCTGTTCGTCCATGTTAAATTGTGAGCAAAGTACAGGTCACATTTATTATCCGATTTGGATGAAATTTGGCACAGCTCATTTGTTTGTCCCAATGACGAACCCTATTTAAATTGGGAAAAATCGGTTCAGATTTAGATGTAGTTCACATATATATTTTAGTCCGATTTAATGTAAATGGTGCACCAAAGTCCCTATATATCTTTCGATTTGCACGAAATTTGGCACAGCGTACTCAATTAAGAATAGAATGATGATTGGTAAGTTTCCTGAAAATCGGTTCAGATTTAGATATAGCTCCCATATATATTTTCGTCCGATTTAATATAAATGGTGCACCAAAGTCCCTAAATATATTTCGATTTGTACGAAATTCAGCACAGTGTACTTAAATAAGTCTAGAACGATGTGTGCTAAGTTTCGAGAAAATCGGTTCAGATTCAGATATAGCTCCCATATATATCTTCGTCCGATTTAATGTAAATGGTGTACCAAAGTCCCTATATATATTTCGATTTGCACGAAATTTGGCACAGAGTAATGAATTAGACCTAGAATGCTGTATGTTAAGTTTCTTGAAAATCGGTTCAGATTTAGATATAGCTCCCATACATATTTTCGTCCGATTTAATGTAAATGGTACACTAAAGTCCCTATGTATCATTTGACTTGCACGAAATTTAACACAGCTTAATGAATTAGGCATAGAATGATGTGTATTAAGTTTCCTGAAAATCGGTTCAGATTTAGCTATAGCTCCCATATATATTTTCGTCCGATTTAATGTAAATGGTGCACCAAAGTCCCTAAATATCTTAGGATTTGCACGAAATTCGGCACAGCGTACTTAAAATAGCCTAGAATGATGTGTGCTTAGTTTCGTGAAAATCGGTTCAGATTTAGATATAGCTCCCATATATATTTTCGTCCGATTTAAGGTAAATGGTGCACCAATATCCCTATATATCTTTCGATTTGCACAAAATTTCGCATAACGTACTGAACTGAGCCTAGAGTGATGTCTGCCAAGTTTCGAGGAAATCGGTTCAGATTTAGATATAGCTCCCATATATTTTTAATCCGATTTAAGATAAATGGTGTGCCAAAGTTCCTGAATAGCTTTCGATTTACAACGAAATTTGGCACAGCGTACTCAATTAAGCCTAGAATGATGTGTGTTAAATTTCGTAAAAATCGGTTCAGATTTAGATATCGCTCTCATATATATTTTCGTCCGAGTTTATGTAAATAGTGCAAAAAGGTCCTATATATCTTTCGATTTGCACGAAATTTGACATAACGTACTGATATGAGCCCAGAATGATGTCTGCCAAGTTTCTCGAAAATCGGTCCAGGTTTAGATATAGCTCCCATATATAGTTTCGTCAGATTTTATGTAAATGGTGCACCAAAGTCCCTATATATCTTTCGATTTGCACGTAATTTCGCATAACGTACTGAATTGAGCCTAGAGTGATGTCTCCCAAGTTTCGTGAAAATCGGTTCAGATTTAGATGTAGCTCCCATATATATATTTTCGTCCTATTAAATATAAATGGTGCACCAAAGTCCTATTTATTTTCCGGTTTGCACGAAATTTAGCACAGCGTAATGAATAAGGTCAATAATGATTTGTGTTAAATTTCATGAAAATCGGTTTATATTTAGATATAGCTTCTATATCTTACCAAATGGAAAATGTAGTATCGGTTGCAGAATGACATGTTTTTGGATCTAATTTCATTTTAGTGGTACTTTAAAAATGCGACGTCTGTTAGGATTCATCTGTTGAATATACCCAAAGTGGTGAAGGGTATCATATAGTCGGCCCCGTCCGACTTTACTACTTTCCTTACTGGTTTTTAAATATTTTTTTCAGAGGATTCCATAAGGCGTGGATTTTTTTAAATAATTTTTTTCGAGGCCTATAAAAGCTTGGTTTTTAATTTTTTTTCAGAGGCTTCCATAGGACTTTTTTTAAATACTTTTTTCAAAGGCTTCCCTAGGGCGTGGATTTTTTCAATATTTGTTTCCTCTGATTTGTCATTTTAACGCGACAGTTTTACCGCTGTTAAGATGTACAGACATGAAATTTTAATTAACTCCTTTTGACACTGAGTGACAGTGTCACTCATGTCATTTCCCGAAAAAAGGTAGGGAACCACCTAGGTTTCATATTTCATCATCATCACCTTCGTTTTTTTTTGGAATTCATCATTACTATGACGAAGAATGGTCATGGAGGCTGTTTGCTTGACTGAAACGCATGTGAGTCTTTCACAAAAACCCTGGTTGCCAAAGAGCCTCCATTCGCCTGTCAAATATATTCGCTGATATGTCAACGGACTTCGAAATACTGACACAAACACATTGAAAAGGAAACACATTTTTTTCCAGAATTGGACCAGCCAATATTTTGTTCTGTTGATTTCCTTCACCTCACAGGCCAGACCAATGTGACACACACACACAACAAGATTGGTGTCAACTTCATGGCAATTGAATGCAACGAATTCCAGAGGTTTTTTCCGCTGTTTGATTCCCTTCCAGATTTCACAAATTAAAAGTATTTGAATTTTTATTGCCACCAGTTTAATTAACTGTTGCTATTGTGAGCTGTCGTTTTTTGTGGGACTGTTAGATGGAAGTCATGGAGGCAGGAAGTGTTTTATGACTTTGAAAAGAGTTAAAGGGAGATTTAAGACGGAAGTCAATTTGACAAAGTGCTACGGGCATTTAATTATCAAACTATTAAAAAAAGATATTTTATGTAAAAAAAAATATTTAAAAAATCTACGCCTTATGGAAGCCTCTGAAAAAAATTATTTAAAAAATCCACGCCTTATGGAAGCCTCTGAAAAAATTTATTTAAAAATTCCACGCCTTATGGAAGCCTCTGAAAAAAATTATTTAAAAATCCACACCTTATGGAAGCCTCTGAAAAAATTTATTTAAAAATTCCACGCCTTATGGAAGCATCTGAAAAAAATTATTTAAAAATCCACTCCCTATAAGCCTCTGAAAAAAAATATTTAAAAAATCCACGCCTTATGGAAGCCTCTGAAAAAAATTATTTAAAAAATCCACGCCTTATGGAAGCCTCTGAAAAAAATTATTTAGAAAAATCTACGCCTCTGAAAAAAATATTTAAAAAATCTACGCCTCTGAATAAAATTATTTAAAAAATCTACGCCTCTGAATAAAATTATTTAAAAAATCTACGCCTCTGAAAAAAATTATTTAAAAAATCTACGCCTCTGAAAAAAATTATTTAAAAAATCTACGCCTCTGAAAAAAATTATTTAAAAAATCTACGCCTCTTCAAAATATTATTTAAAAAATCTACGCCTCTGAATAAAATTATTTAAAAAATCTACGCCTCTGAAAAAAATGGATTTAAAAAATCTACGTCTCTTAAAAAAAGTTATTTAAAAAATCCAAAAGCCTTAAAAAAAATTATAAAAAATCCACGCCTTATGGAAGCCTCTTAAAAAAAGTTATTTAAAAAATCCACGCCTGATAGAAGCCTCTTAAAAAAAGTTATTTAAAAAATCCACGCCTGATGGAAGCCTCTGAAAAAAATTATTTAAAAAATCCACGCCTTATGGAAGCCTCTGAAAAAAATTATTTAAAAAATCCACGCCTTATGGAAGCCTCTGAAAAAAATTATTTAAAAAATCCACGCCTTATGGAAGCCTCTGAAAAAAATTATTTAAAAAATCCACGCCTTATGGAAGCCTCTGAAAAAAATTATTTAAAAAATCCACCCTTTATGGAAGCCTCTGAAAAAAAATATTTAAAAAATCCACGCCTTATGGAAGCCTCTGAAAAAATTATTTAAAAAATCCACGCCTTATGGAAGCCTCTGAAAATATTATTTGAACAATCAAGACGTGTTAGTAGTTTTCATTCATTTTTCTGCTTCTTCTTTTTCCTCCAAATGTTGGCACTGACATCATTAAAGTTTTGGTTCGTTCTCCATGGCCTCCATTTATTTTTATTTCTTTATTTTCAGTTTTACATGTGTGACCTTTTAATGAAACACTTTAATGGTCTCTTTATGGCCATAAAGTGAGACAAAATCTTTCGAACACTAATGCAGCGGCTCCTATTATTATGGCTAAAATGCATAAAGCCATAGATAGATAGAGACGTGATTATATGATAATAGAAAATACGCAAATGTTAAAATCGAAGAGAGAATTTAAGAAAATATTCTTTAATAAATCCACGCCATTGATAGGCATTGAAAAAATATTCTTTAATAAATCCACGCCATTGATAGGCATTGAAAAAATATTCTTTAATAAATCCACGCCATTGATAGGCATTGAAAAAATATTCTTTAATAAATCCACGCCATTGATAGGCATTGAAAAAATATTCTTTAATAAATCCACGCCTTGTAGAGGCCTTGAAAAAATATTCTTTAATAAATCCACGCCTTGTAGAGGCCTTGAAAAA
>NW_026873023.1:0-140249 GCF_032173495.1 Musca vetustissima | reverse complement strand
AACTATAAAAGCCACTAGTTTTTCATATTAGAATTTTCATGTGTTAGAATATTAGTTTTTCAGAAGAAAAAAACTCTGATTTATATCCACATTGGTGTTGTCCTGCAAAAAGAGGAGTTTTTTTTGCAGAACTTTTTTTTATAATCCTGTTGCCGCAGTTTTAGATTTTTATTTTATGAAGGTTTTGCATTGGTTTTTCACTTTTTTGTCTTGTTTTCAGTATCAGTATAATATTGACTGGCTGTTGCAGATGACAAATCGAGATTTATTGATGCTCGTATCATGTAACAGGACAATGGCAACAATAACAACAACAATATTTTTTTTACATATCAATTGTTTTTGCAACAAAAACAAATGCAGTAAAATATGATTGAAACATTGTTGCAGTATTTTGTGTGTGTGCCTGTGTTTGAACATACAGGGTGTGTCAAATGGGAGTTTATTAAAATTGAAATCACAAGGTAGTAAAAATCATGTCGAAGGACCAACATTAGTTTATAACCAATTGACAAAGTAATTTTGGTCCTTCGACCTGATTTTTACTACATTATGATTTTAATTTTAATGACCCATTTTAAATCCAATTTTTATAAAAAAAACAAGTCGAAGGACCAATATTAAAATTAAATGGGTGAATTATTGCATTTATTCCCGATGTTTGGACATTAAAGAACGAAGGAGGTGACAAAAGTTTTATCAAAATTAAAAAAATCCCATAAATCAAGTCGAAGGACCAATATTAAAATTTAATTATTGCATTTACTCCCGCATTAAAGAACGAAGGAGGTGACAAAAGTGAGTTTATCAAAATTAAAACCAAATCCCATAAATAAAGTCGAAAGGCCCTACATTATTATTATTATTTTTTTTTTTTTAACCGAAGGACCAAATTTTGAGAATAATCTCGTAGCAAAAATATGCTAAAAAAATCGAAGGAACAATATAAAAATTTAATTGGTGAATTATTGCATTTACTCCGGGTGTTTGGACATTAAAGAATGAAGTGGGTGACAAAAGCGAGTTCATCAAAATTTAAACCAAATGCCCAAAAATCAAGTCGAAGGACCAAAATGATTATTTTTCTTAAGATCGAAGGACCAAATTTTGAAGATAATCTCGTACCAAATAGATGCTAATGAAAAACATTATTTTTACCCAATGCAATAACAAAATAAAGTAATCAACTCTTCTTTTGAGGTTAACTTGCCGTGATTTATGGTTTCAGAAAAAAAACAGAAAAAGGAGAAGAAGAAGAAACTTCAGAATATTAAAGAAACACAATACAAGGTACTAATTAAAAAATATTTTGTTCAGTAACAAATATCTATAAATATAAAAACAACGTATTCATTTTATCTTTTTTATGAAGATAGAAAAGAAATAAAAAAATATGTGGAGATATGAAATAAATAACTAACGGATTGCAGTAATCATCTGACTACAGAATCTGTTTGTTTTTATTGGTTATCTGAAATGTCTGGAAGCAATAAAAATCTTTATGGTGACATAGAAATTCTGATAGTTTTCTTGTCAACTGTAACAAAAGGAGAAAGTGTTTCGAAAATTAATCAATAAAATTTGTCAACTAGTTTTTTGTTGATAATTTTGATTAATTTAATACAATTTCTCAGCTTCATAATCTACCTGGAGGTCAGGTTGTGAGGGGAATTTTTTTTAGTATTTCAAATTAAACATGTCTTGTTGTTTATTACCTTGGGGGTATCTATGTTTCTAGAAAAAAATGTTAATTATTATTGACATATATATTTTTAAATCAAAAATAATTTTTTTGGTCCTTGGAGCGATTTTATTTTTAAATTTGTCACTTTCACCTACAAATTTTCTCGAATCTTTAGTAAAGCAAATTTATAAACTTAAAAAAATAATAATAAAGCGAAATTTATAGAAAAGCTACTTGAATATAGAGAATATTTAAATCTATTATAATTTTTCAAAAAGTGTATAATAAAAAATGAAAGCAGTTCGTTCTTAATAATTTCTTAATTTGGCATATTGTATAGTACTACCCCATTTTGATTTTAATATTTTTTTCAAAAATTTCCCAATCAATATTTATTGTTTACGGTTTTGAAAATTCCGACAATTTATTCTTTCATTAAATCAAGATTGATTTTATAAATCTTCTTAAAATCAACAAATTTTCAATAATCTCTAACAATAATTAATATTAGCAACAAATTTAAATTTGCATTTGAAATAAAATATTTGTTGTAGTATTTATTTATTTTGTTGTTGATTACTGCTTTAAATCTTCATTAGTGATTCATGAATAGTTATTGAAAGTTTCAATCAAAATGTTTTTTTGTATTTTTTTTCTATTTTTGTGATGATGGTATGTTGTCAAAATAAATTGTTCTTCATCACTTTTTTTCTTGAAGTGATAATAGATTCTTTTTATGGTAATCTAACGTCAGAGATGACAAGACATAATTGTACGGGAAAAAACACAATAAACAATATTTATATACACATGAATAATAATTATATACAAATTAATAAAATATAAGAGTTATGAATCATATTGCTAAAATTAAATATTCATAATTAATGCACGATACTCATTTTAAAAATCTACGCATTTTGGAAAAAATATCTTAAAAAACCACGTCGTAGTGGGCCTTTGACAAAAAAAAAATTATTTTAAAAATCCAAGCCTGGAATATATTTTTTAAAAAATCCACCCCTAGGATAGGCCTTAAAAAAAATATTTTAAAAATCCCCAACTACTCAGCTGCTAGAAAAAAATTATTTTAAAAATTCACGACATCTTAACTGCTCTTGGAATTTTTTTTAAATCCACGTCTTTTTTTAAATTCTTATTTTAAAAATCCACGCCTTAATGTCTCTTGGAAAAAATGATTTCGCCTTAATGGCTCTTGGAAAAAATTATTTTAAAAATCCACGCCTTAGTGGCTCTTGGAAAAAATTATTTTAAAAATCCACGCCTTAGTGGCTCTTGGAAAAAAATTATTTTAAAAATCCACGCCTTATGTGGCTCTAAGAAAAACTTATTTTAAAAATCCACGCCTTATGTGGCTCTAAGAAAAACTTATTTTAAAAATCCATGCCTTATGTGGCTCTAAAAAAATTATTTTAAAAATCCACGCCTTAGTGGCTCTTGGAAAAAAATAATTTTAAAAATTCACGCCTTAGTGGCCCTTGGAAAAAAATTATTTTAAAAATCCGCAAAAAAATACTTTAAAAACTCTTGTGCAGCATGCCTTGGCCTATTTTGTTCCGAATTTTTGCAAAAAATATTTTGCATAATTTACCAATTTTTTGGCTTGTTATAGTTTTTTCTTTTCTTCTTCATGTTTTTTCACCTTTTGTTCAATATTATTTTTAGAACACTAATGATTCATGTCATTGATAATTATGTGGGTCATTTTTATAGTTTTCAAAGGCAATTGTTTAAATTGTAAACAACAACAACAAAAAGAAAAAAACCAAACTTTCTTTCTTCAAAAAAAGTTAATTTTTCATTATTCACGCTTTTATTTATTTTGGCCATTTCATTCAAAAGAACGAATCTCAATGGCAAGAATGGCAAACAAATGTCAGTCTGCAAATACAAAAAAAAAGAGATTTCAAAGAATTCACATATAGTCTGGTCTGATCTGAAAGAAAAGCTCAATTTCAAAATACAAAAAAAAAATAATAAATAAAAAAGAAGAACAAACACAGAACTCTTTGGTGAGGCAGAGAAAGAGGTGTAAAGCCGGGGGTTTTAAGAACTATAGACAAAAATGAATATAAATGAAATCAGTTCAATTAACTTTTGGAACGTGAGTCAATTGAAGTGTTTATTGGAGGCGTATGGCCTAAACAGCACTTCAGTTTTTGGGTAGATGACTGCCAAAAAAAAAAAAAACAAAATCCCCTCCCCTTCCTTCTTTTGTGGCACCAAAAACCCGAAATTGGTTAAACACATTAAATTTATGCTTAAACATAAATCTGCGTAAGCGTGTAAACACGTTTCATTCAATTCGTGAACAGTGTAATAAAAAAACACAAACACACACTTTTAAATGTTTCGAATCCCCTCTCCAACGCCCTCCATCACCACAAAAATGAGACACTTAAAATGACCCAAATTTTGGTGGGTTGTTGTTGATTTTTTTTTTCAATTCAGTATTTTTTTTTTGTAAAATGACCCTTTCAATTGTTAACAATTGTTTTAACATTTTAATCCCATCAACAATAAACAACAAATACACACACGACATTATTGACTTTTAATTAAGCAAATAATTTTTGTTTTTGGTATAGAATTTGGTACATAATCAATTGTCAATTGACAGCGGATTTTTATCACTGAACTTAACATTGAAATATTTTTTATTTGACAATAGGCCAAGAAGTGGCAATATTTAGATATTTATTGTTAATTAAATAGCTGATATAAGTTAATTAGGCAATAAGTACTTGTTATTGTTGTTATTAATGTTATTTTGAAACTTTTGAGATTTATTATTAATAAATAGTTTTTTCTACTTATTTTTGCTTCCAGGTAAATATCTAACTGAATGGTCTGACTGCTGGTCATTATTTGCTGTGATATTGATCTTGATTTATGATCAGGGTGACAATAATATTGTTAATTTAAAACGATTATTATTTTGGGTAAATAGTTTTTAATGAGAATATTGAAAAATAACGGAATTGCAAAATCAATGTCAAAATATTAGAAAAAAGAATAACAATGAAGATGGAATACAAAAAAAACAACAACAAATATTTAATTTAAAAAATACTACTTCGAAAAAAATATTTTAAAAATCTACTCCTTTGATAGGAACATTAAAAAAATTATTTTAAAAATCTACGCCTTGTGGCCCTTGGGAAAAAATATTTTAAAAATCTACGTCTTAGTGGCCCTTGGGAAAAAATATTTTAAAAATCTAAGACTTAGTGGCCCTTGGGAAAAAATTATTTTAAAAATCTACGCCTTAATGGCCCTTGGGAAAAAATTATTTAAAAATCTACGCCTTAGTGGCCCTTGGGAAAAAATTATTTAAAAAATCTACGCCTTAGTGGCCCTTGGGAAAACATTATTTTAAAAATCTACGCCTTAGTGGGCCTTAGGAAAAAATTATTTTAAAAATCTACGCCTTAGTGGGCCTTAGGAAAAAATTATTTTAAAAATCTACGCCTTAGTGGCCCTTAGGAAAAAATTATTTTAAAAGTATACGCCTCAAAGGCTCTAGGGAAAAAACTTTTGAAAAATCAACGTCTTCTGAGCTCTAAGAAAAAAATTATTTAGAAAGTCCAAGCCTTCTTGGCTGCTAGAAAAAAAATAGTTTAAAAATGCACGCCTTCTTAACATCTAGAAAAATTTTTTTCAAAAATTCGCGCCTTCTTGACTGCTAGAAAAAAAATTATTTTAAAAATCCACGCCTTCTTGGCTGCTAGAAAAAATATTTTAAAAATGCACGCCTTCTTAACAACTAGAAAAAATTCATTTCAAAAATCCACGCCTTCTTGGCTGCTAGAAAAAATTTATTGTAAAAATCCACGCCTTCCTGGCTGCTAGAAAACAAAATATTTTAAAAATCCATCTTAACATCTAGAAAAAATTATTTTAAAAATCCACGCCTTCTTGGCTGCTAGAAAAAAAATTATTTCAAAAATCCTTGCTTTCTTAGATACTAGAAAAAATATTTAAATTTTTTAAACGGCATTGATTTTTTAAATTATTTTTTTTCTATGGCCACCAAAGCGTTGATTTTTTAATTATTTTTTTCTTCGAAGCCAATAATGTCCACTTTCCTACTCTGGATTAAGTTCCCCATTATCCACTCAACGATGAGGGAAAACTTATTTCCCTTATCGTTATCCCCATAAACTCCCATTAAAAATGGCAATCTAGCAACAACAATAGATCAAAAACTCAATCAACACCTTTTGCAAGGCCTTCAGCCGTATATCCGTACATCCGGTTCTTTGGAAAATCGCTTTGGCTACGCATTATTGCACTTCTAAAACAAATGTTTGGCAAACAAATGTAAAAGAAAAAACTATGACAATTTCAAGTGTGAAAATTATCTCAAAAGAGACCCTTGACGATGATTATAACAAAAACACAACAACGACAAGAACAAAAGGGAAACAGAAAATTGCAACTACAATGACATCAAAGAGGAGATGAAAAAAACTGAAACAAGTGCAGCAATAAACATAAAAAATGGCTGGTGTGGATTGCAACAATCATTGTTAGTCTCTCCACCAGCCACCAGATAAAGGGCTATGGGGAAAATCAAATGTTTCTGTGGTTTTCCCCATTTCCTTTTTTGATTTGGTTTTTTTCTTTTGAGGCGAGAATATGGCTGGCAATAAAGAAATATTACAATATTTTTTTCCTACTGCATCCATCATCATCATCTGCGTCCTTTGCCATATCCTTATAAGCATCCATTTGTGTTTTTTGTTGTTGTTTTTGGTTTATTTTACACGTTTCCGTTGTCTGCTTAGCTGAGCCAAAACATAAACAACGATGTTTTGTTGTTATGTTCTGCAAAGGACTCCTTGTTGGTTTTAAGGACTCGGAAATTTCTTTATTTGCCAACCACAAGTATGCTTGTGACTTGACTTCACTTAGGCATTATGTGTAGCTATGTGTGTGTGTTTGTTTTGCTTCTGCATTTTTCTTTCCTGTCATTGCCATTGTCGTTTGTCATTATTATTTCTAGCACTTACTTGCAAAAGGTAGTAGCCGTGTCATTACTGCCTAGATAGGAGTCCTTGTGTACGCACTCACGCTCACCATAGGGACACAGACAATTGCCTTGTTAAGTGAATTAACTCTTGAGTATATGATACCATAACCCATTCTGGTTGTTTTGTTTATTTTTTCAATCTTTTGGTTTTGTGATTCTTCTAGACTAAAGGAATTTTTTTGTGTGTAAGATATCCCTAAACATCCTTTAGGCAAAATGAAAGAAGAAAATTGAAAAAAATTGTAGCACAATTGACATAAAAATCCATAACTAGAAAAGAAGTCAGAAGGATTTCATTTCAGAATCTAGGAGAAAAAACGGCGAGTTTTTTTCCAGAACCGCAGATCCTTTTTCCCCCTGAGAGCTCTTTTCAAATCTCTTGCCAGTCACTTAAACCTTTTAAATATTGAATATTTTTTAGCTTTGAATAGTCATTCCCTGACATTGAAATGCATTGAGTCAATATTTCATAAGTCGCTCTTTACTTGTCAACATTTGACAACGGTAATGGTTATTAATCAGTTTCTGTTTATAAGCCAATTTGTTGACAAACACACTGTGACAAAATATGAATTGAGTTTTTGTTGTTGTTGTTTGTGTGCCTTGAACTTTTTTAAACGCTGTCATTTCAAATGACAATTTCACGTAATTAATCAATAAAAACGAGACGACAGTGATTTCCAAGTGATACAGGGAAAGAAAGAGAAAAAGAAAGAGACAGAGAATGAGGCAAGGTCAGATGCAATATAGAGATTTTTAAGCTACTGGAAATAAAAAAATTAAAAATCCACTTCTTCTAAGGTACTCGAAAAAAATTATTTTACAAATCCATGCCTTCTTGGCTACTAGAAAAAAATTATTTAAAAATCCACGCCTTCTTGGCTACTAATTTTAAAAATCCACGCACTCTAAAAAGTCAACGCCTTCTTGGCTACTAATTTTAAAAATCCACGCACTCTAAAAAGTCCACGCCTTCTAAGTTATTGGAAAAAATATTTTAAAAAGTCCACGCCTTCTAAGGTATTTGGAAAAAATTATTTTAAAAATCCACGCGTTCTAAGGTAATTGGAAAAAATTATTTTAAAAATCCACGACTTCTAAGGTATTTGGAAAAAATTATTTTAAAAATCTACGCCTTCTAAGGTATTGGAAAAAATTATTTTAAAAATCTACGCCTTCTAAGGTATTGGAAATTTTTTTTTAAAAATCTACGCCTTCTAAGGTATTGGAAAAAATTATTTTAAAAATCTACGCCTCTAAGGTATTGGAAAAAAATTATTTTAAAAATCTACGCCTTCCTTTAGGCCTTAAAAAAATTATTTTAAAAATCTACGCCTTCCTTTAGGCCTTAAAAAATTATTTTAAAAATCTACGCCTTCTTGGCTACTAGAAAAAATTCTTTTAAAAATCCACGCCTTCTTGGCAGCTACAAAAAAATTGTTTTAAAAATCTACGCCTTCTTGACAGCTAGAAAAAATTATTTTCATGCATTCTAAGGCACTGGAAAAAAATATTAAAAAAAAATTAAAAATCCACACCTTCTTGGTTACTGGATAAAAATTACATAAAAAATCCACCGCTTCCTGGCGACTGGGTCCTAAGGTCTCAGAAAAAAGTTATTTTGATTCAAATTGTTCTAGCATATTTCAATTACACCTATCCGGAAGTGTTTGTTTATTTTCTCATTTGGCTTCCTTAAACAAATTTTATTAAATTTATTTTTTTGTTTTTATTGTTATTTAAAACATAAAATATCCATTAACAAAAATTGTTAGTAATTTTTTTGGGGTTTGCCTATCATAAATCATTAATGTCTTCTTTTACGCAGCAAGCCATATTTGGGCTGTTCTCGCTCGATTACAAGCTGTGCAGCAAGTAGAGTACCTCTAACTTCACGAAATCAATTTTTCATAATTTTTTTTCAACTTCTTCTTCTTCTTGGGCTGTTATGCTTTCCAAGAACCCTGTGGCGTAAAGTTCATTGTGACTTTAGTTTGGCGGCACGTTTCTTGTTGCCCTCTTCCTTCCTTTTCAAGACAAATTGTTATGGTGGAACTAGAAAAAAAATTCAATTTCAATTTCTGGTTTCTAGACAAGTTATAAAAATTAAATAGTTGTTGTTTTTTGTTTTACTTAAAGCTGGTGGTACCTTGTCTAGTTTCTTCAGTGGACTATTTGGATGGCCCTTTTTTGTTAAAAGTGAAATTGCTATTACTTGTGCTTGCAGGCAGTTTATTTTTGGTTTTTCACTTTCGACCACTTTCAATTTTATTTCGACATTTTTTCAGAACACTTTCATTACTTTTTCTTTTTTTTCTTGGCTTAATGATGTTGTCTCGGAAGTAAGTTAGGGCCAGTTTTACTTCACTTCTTCTACGGCCAGTTATAATTAATTTCAAAGAAACCAGACCAATTACCAACAGACTTGTCGAGCAATAGCCCCGCATAACCAAAGTGTTAATGGTTGTCAGATATTTTTTTCACAACTAATTTACAAAAAAATTCAAATAATTTTCTATTCCTCAAAACTGCATCACATAATTGGTTGAAAGTGAAATTAAACCAAAAAGCAAGCTATATATTAACATAAAGAAAATATTTCTCTTTATTAAGTCCGTCTTATTAAAATTTTATAAAAAAAGAATACGCAGACATCAAATGTCTGTCAAAGGATAATGACAAACAAAACCAGCATCCAGCGAAGACCATGAACTCATGGATGCTTATTATGCATCACTGCAGAACACGAGAGACCACCAATAAAATCTCCACCCCAACCTGGCCTACAAATACAAATTTCCGTTTTCCGTGCATTTTTTTTCAACGAAACAGGATGTACATCATTAAAATCACACATTGCCTGGCTGCATACCTACAAATGGAAATGCGAGCCACAGATCAGCACACACACATACATACACTAATGTACATACAAATGTAGTAGTTTCATACATTAGTGTTGGTTTTGTGTGGTATATAAACAAAATGAAGTGCTCTAAGGAGGCGGTGTGCTTAAAAAACAGGGCCTTGCAGCAATTAAAATTCCAAGCCTTGAAAAAAAAAAAAATTACATCCACGTCTTCTTGGCTACTAGAAAAAATTTATTTCAAAAATCCACTCCTTCTTGGCTACCAGAAAAAATTTATTTTAAAAATCCTCGCAATCTTGGCTACCAGAAAAAAATTATTTTGAAAATCCACGCCTTCTTGGCTACCAGAAAAAAATTATTTTGAAAATCCACGCCTTCTTGGCTACCAGAAAAAATTTATTTTAAAAATCCACGCCTTCTTTGCTACCAGGAAAAATTAATTTTTAAGATCCACGCCTTCTTGGCTACCAGAAAAAAATTTATTTTAAAATTCCACGCCTTCTTGGCTACCAGAAAAAATTATTTTTAAAATCCACGCCTTCTTGGCTACCAGAAAAAATTTATTTTAAAAATCCACGACTTTTGGCTACCAGAAAAAATTTATTTTAAAAATCCACGACTTCTTGGCTATCAGAAAAAATTTATTTTAAAAATCCACGCCTTCTTGGCTACCAGGTTTTTTTTTAAATTCTCTACTAGGTTTTTTTTTAAATTCACACCTTCATAGCTACTAGAAAAACATTTTTTTTTAAATCCAGGCCTTCTTAGCTGTTGGAAAAAAATTATTTTAAAAATCCACGCCTTTTTGCTGTTGGAAAAAATATTTTTAAAATTGAGGCCTTAGTGACTTTAGGAACCTCAAAGATCGTCCATCCTTTAGAGGACCCCTAAATATACATTTAAGGCCCTCTTCCTCTATCAATTCCCTCCTCTCTTTTGTATATTCCCCGACATGATTTCGAAAAATCTCACTGCTGGTCGTCATTGCATCCGCGTTTCATTTTCTTTATGTCCTGTCTTGTTTGTTAATGTCAAATTGAAAAAGTATATTAAACTCTTTAAATATTTTATTAGCCATCGTGGAGGCAAAAAACCGACCGACAGAAGTCCTTGTTGCAAAGTTGACAAGTTGTTGTTGTGTTTTTCTTCTTCTTTTTTTTTGGTTATGTTCAAAGTGGTTTTTATCGTCATGTGTCCTTTTAAAAGTCAATTATAATTAAAGGATGTGTAGTTGTTGTTGTTTTTGTCCGGTACACTCAGTGGTCTAAAGAAAGAAATGAGAATAAATAAATAGAATTGCAAATAAGTAGATGCTAATTGGGAAGTAGAGAAATTGGAGGATAGTTTGATACAAGGATACAAAACTATGAAGGACATGGAATATTTCTTAATCGAGAAATTAATAAATTAAATTAAAAAAATTAAATTAATTTATTTCAAGTCCTTTAAAAACTAGAGAATAGAGAATCCTTAAGGGGTCATATACAATAGAGGACTCTTAAAGGGTCATGTATGAATAGAGGATCCATTGAAGAGTCATATATCGATATATCTCCCTTAAACGGGACATATATGTATAAAGGACCATAGATGATATATTATTCTACGATAGTCCTCAATTTTCTAAAATTAGCTCAAATCTGCCATTCTCATATATAAATAAAAATTAACCCTCAAGGAAATCAATTGAACCCCAAACCTTTTTTCCGAAGTACTCTAACATGATTCCCAATAAACATTTTTAAGTAGCAATATTGCCAACCAAATTCTAATTTCCTTAGCCGCATATTTTCAAATTGATTCCTTTTTTATTTATTTTTTTTTTACAAAAACCCGTTACCCCCAATTAGCAAAAAAGCCCCGCAATAAATTGCATTTAAATTTGATTAGCGTTATTCGAAGAGCGCACGGAGGGTAAAGTATGCCAGTTTTTATACCATACCATAAGGTATAATCAGGAAAAAAAATCAAATCTCAATTAATTACGGTAACTTAATCTTATCTAAAAAAAATAAAAAAAAAACTGTCTGCGACAAGGAAGGTAAAATATTCTTTTAAACAGGGCTGATGATGTATGCCTGACAGCATGCCAAGTCTACCATGGCAACTTGAGGGGGGAAACATATTACAAAAAAGTGCCAAAAAAATCATCTGCCATGTTACAGCTTCCATCAAATTCTAATGAAGACTAATGCAAAACCCTTAACCAATATGACAAGCATATGAACCCAATAAAAGCAAATTCTTAATATGTCTGTATATAAGTAATGCGGAATCTTGTTAACTATGACGGATGGGCTTTTGACATACAATCTCCAAGAAATTGTTGTTGTTTTTGCTTCTTGTTTCAGAAAAACGAAATTATGGCAAAAAGAGAAAAGCCGAACTTGTAAAAAATTTAATTTATTGTAACACCGGCAACAACAACAACATAACCACCTAGAAGAGTATGATTTTTTATATTGCCTATAACAACCTTAACAACTTCTTCTGCACCACCACACCCCACCCTGCACAAATGCGTGAAGAAGGCTTAAGGCATTTTTGGGCCAGCGAGGGGGGCAACGTTGTTACGTTGACTACCAATGTAATTAACTGTAGGAACGTGCCTAAAACCAAAAATATAGCGTCAGGTTATAGCCGGGTTTTATTTTATAGCATCAACAATTCTTCCGTGTGTATGTGTGTTTTTTTTTTCCTGAAGAGGAGGAGGGTGAGTGAGCTG
Source organism: Musca vetustissima (assembly GCF_032173495.1). Taxonomy (NCBI): domain Eukaryota; kingdom Metazoa; phylum Arthropoda; class Insecta; order Diptera; family Muscidae; genus Musca; species Musca vetustissima. The sequence goes on along the minus strand of NW_026873023.1, from coordinate 127,915 downwards.
CTAAAGAAGGTGTATATGAGTTCTATGTGGTCTTTAATGTAAACAGAGTAGAAAAAGTGAAATATAATTTCGATGTTAATTCAAAATACCGCCTAACGGTCGAAACTGATTTTAATAGGATGAATTGAAAATAGGACGATAAAGGCGAATATTAAAAAAATATATATATTTTGAAAAGGCAATAATCCTGAATTAAAAAAATAGAGGTTGATAATTTTGCATATTTTTAAGGGCAATAATCATAGGTTTAAAAAAGGGCGATAGTTCGTTAAAATTTTAAAATAATTTTTAAAAGGTGATAGTATTGGATTTTTGAAAATATTTTTAAAGGCCATCACAACACAGATTGCGGATTAAAAATATATACTTTTTATAGGCAATGATCATTTCCTGATCGTGAATTAAAAAAATATATTTGAAATCAAAGCTTTAGTAATGGCAACTGATAAACTCTTTTCCAAGAACTTCTTCAAAATTGTTACTTTGGGGTGATTCGGACCTATAATCGGATATATGAAAATAGAGTTGAGTTCAGTTGAGTCAGTTCCCTGATCGAGAGTTAAAAAAATATATTTCAAAAGATGTACCAATGGTTTAATCGGAGGGATTGTTGAACTCTTTCCGGGAGCGTCTTCAGAAACTATTACTTTAAAGTGGTTCGGCCATGTAATCATATCTACGATAGGATAGAGTTGATCCGAGCTACAATTGTAGATGCAGCAGTCTTCCGCAGTCTTCTTACCGAGAAATGAAATATTTTTAAAATGTCTATCAAAGCTTTAGTCGTGGTGCATCTTCAAATATTATTACTTCGAGATGGTTCAGACCTATAAGCGTAGATAGGAAATATAGTTGATCCGAATTATAATTGTAGATTATTGATCAAAAAGAAATTATTTCGATTTAGCAATACACCGTCTTAAAAGAAAGCTTTGAAATTTTCCACATACATTGGTACTACTCCCAGGATGTTGGATATTGAAAAAGAAATTTATCGGTCCATATTTTTATATAGACCCAATACAACGGTAGCGCCCAATATTCGGTATTTTGCGATTTTCATAGAAGTTTTTCATTCGAATTGGCTCTAATTTGAGTTTTTGGGTTTTTATTGGGTAGACCCCATATAGCAGTACCACCCAAATTTTGGTATTATGAGATTTTCAGGTACGTTTTCTGGGTTCTCAGCTGGTATCAAATCTTCAAGTTTTGGTATAGCCCCCATAGCGGTACCACCAAGATTTTAGACAAGATTTTTTCACCCATCACGCCGCATTTTCAGTATGTTCAAGGTCCTAGCCCCATTATCCAACGTGGGTATTTATTTTTCTCCTTATCGAAGTTTATTATGACATAGTCCCCACATTTTATAGCTCCCATATATGCGGTACTCCAATTTTAGGTATTTTGAGAATTTCAGATATGTTTTTTCAAACGTTAGGCTCATTTTTAGTACATTCAAGGTCCTAGACCCATTATCCAACCTCAGTATTTAAAATTTTTAAGAGCTCCTCTATTCACTTAGGAAGTAGAAAGTGGGGATTTTTTATATTTTTAAAAGTCCTTATCGTTAGAAGACTTTTTTAAATTGCATTCCATTTTTAGGGGACCTTTTACAAATCCTTCTGTTTATAGAAAACCTGTCGAGTTATCTGTGCTATAAATAAATTCCCCCATATGATTGTAAATGTCTCTGTGTGTGTGTTTTTTTTACTTTTTGTTGGTCTTTACAGGACATCAGCATCCTTCCAACTATTCTATTCAAATATTTACTACGTTAATTCGGGAAAACATTAAAGTTTTTTTCTCATTTTTTGACAGTAATTAATTTTCCGTTTTTTCTCTTTTTTCATTACAGGTAAACTAACTGTTCTCAATTTGAGTAAGTTTAATTAACATCCTGTTTGATGAGTGGCTGACACTGTATTTGCATAAGGACAGTAGCACATGTGCAACATGATGAGACACAGACACACATACACAAATAACAAGAAGCAGAAAAAATAGTAATTTAAACAGAACGAGGGTTTTAGGAGAAAAAAGAGGAGCATAGAAAATTACAAAAAACACAATTTGGAATTTTAGATTTTTCGAAAAGAAGAAAGTATAGGGAGGGTGGTTTCTCCTCCGACCTAGTTGAATAGTTCAAGTTCGCCCACTACTAGGATTTAACATGGAGTTTTCGAGAACCTCCCAAACAAAAAAATAACGAAGCCAATATGAAAGTGGAAGATTTAGCTTTTAGGGGCGGGAATCTTACATTCTCCCCGTAATAAAATAATACAACTTGGCCAATATGTTGACTACTTGACTACAATAATTTTACATAAAGAATTTAATTTTTTTAACTATTGCTCTCAGAAAGTGGGAGTTGCGCCCTCCCATCCCACCCATCATAATGTAATCCATGTTCGCCAATATGTGTAGACTACTTGACTACCCATTCAAACAGGCAGACATCATGCAGTTAAATAAATAACAAATTTTTCAATTTGTTTTCACTTGTTGTTCTTGGTTGTATGACAACACACAATCACACACACACACATTTTTGTAAAAGTCGGAATTTCCCAGTAGATAGTGTCTTGCAGACAACATTAACGAATCGTGCAAGACAATGACAATTCCTTGAAGACACTTGGCAGACAACAATGTGAGATCCTTGACGAAATTTTCACACAAGTGTCGCAGTATTCATGCAAGACAACTTGGGCGACAGGGTAAGAGAAGTTGTCGTTGACGACAACTTCGGCGACAAAATTCCCTACTTTTCGTTGACGACTATGTCGTTTACACAGTCGTTGGCGACTGAATACCCATTGTCATCAATCATACCCCATTAAAAATTCAAATAAAAATATACATATACATTTTCAATTTATATTTTTATAGCATATAATTTATTATATAACATTGCATTTACGTTTATAATAATATAAATAAACACATTGCATGATAAGTTGTCGAGATGATTTTCTACATTTTAACATCGTCTGTAAAGAAACAACAACATTAAAACGCTTTAAAATATGAAACATCTTTCAGATATTACTTACAATATTTCACCAATTGTAATTTATTTGCCCCATCCTAAGAGCAAATGAAAGCATTTAAGAAATGATACAAATAATTATATATTCAGTTAAACTTACCTATTTTAACCGAGATTCTTAATTCTTATATATTTAAATTTAACCTAAATTTCTTATATGTATCTTTTTTCAGAAACATTTTTCTCTTCGTTTCTGTCAATATTTCATAGTACACTCGATTCAGACTATTTTTGTTTTGTTTTCATATTTCGAGAAGAACGACATTGTGTTTAGTCATGATTGACAATTCCATAAATTTCGTCAACGTTTCGTCAATGAAATTGTCACGCAAGAGAGTATTTTCTACTGGGTTCATACAAATAGGTTCCACATCCTCTTTGTTTGAGATGTGTGTGTGTAAAAAAAATACAAATAAAAATTCAAATATCAAACAAATGAAAAAAATAAAAAAAGAATCACAGATAAAAGACTGAAAATCAAAGGCAATTCCAATTTTTCAAATTACTTGCAAATATTTAACACTGACAAGTAACAAGTACTCAAATATGGCAAACAAAGGAAGAGAAGGAGGGGGAAATTTCAATATTGCCTTATTTGTATAAGGAGTTGCCTTAGAGCTCCTGGCATGTTTAGGGATATTTGCAAAAAAAAAACAACGTTGCAATATTTTTAGCTTATAATATTTGTTATAGAGCTGAGTTGGATTTCAATTCATCCCCATGTCGATAGGGGAATCCTGGAAGAAGGACAACAAAGAAGCAATTGAAAAATGTCTTTGTTGTCTTGGGGCATATATTATCCTAAGATATTTCTTTTTCCTTTTTTAAATTTATTTCATTTCTTTATTTTCAATTCCAATTGGAAACGGGTAACCCACCAAAGGAATGATGATAAGTCTTAAAGAAATTTTATACACCACATACTATATTTCTAGATATCGGGGAGGTATATAAATATATGAAATAGGATATTATACCCCAAAAATATTTTTAAGATTTCTATTTTCCTTCTTCGAAGACCTTAGAAAAATACCCTTTCCCCTTTTTTAAGATTCTTATTTTCCTTCTTTGTCGATCTTAGAAAAAATCCCATTTTCCCCTCCAAAAGACTCCCCATTGTCCCATAATTTCCACATTACCACCACAATCATATATTACCGGCAAAAACTGGCACTACAACAATAAAAATCGACACCTTAGTAGAAAAATAAATTTTAACGACAATTTCCACTACACGTCTACAAATCCTTATTGTCCTGCTTCGTCTTCAAACATTTCTCTAGTCTCTGCAAAAGCCTCGGGGCTCCTTTCTATCTCCTTGCTTTAGTTTTGTTCATGAACTGTGTTACACTTTATTGCCCCAGCATGTCTACTTCATAACGACTGGGGCGAATGAAGGCATCTAGTGACTTTGGCATGTAGTTTGCTTGCAGCTTGGAGTACGTACCACACACGTGATAAATAATAAGGATTTGTGGTACGTACTTCTTTGGCCGAATAGTGTAGTCTATCTGCTTAGGGCAGAAATACACAGGGAAAGACATAGACAGTCACATGAAGTGCTTCATGTTAGTTATGTCCTTTAAGGAGTTGGCTAAACATTAATATTCCATGGCACAGCTTCAGTTGCCGGTTTGAGACGACTCTATTGAAGATGAAAGGAAAACTAGAGAACCAGAGAGAAAAAAGCGATAAAATAGTAAAATAATGTCTTTATTTTCGAAAGAAATAGAAAAATTGTTTTTCCTAGGGGTATACAAAGTGTAATTTTAGGTGGGTACGGGAAAAACTCCTAAAAAAATTAATTTTTGAATGGAGAACCTCTTAAAAGGCCTACCTGAAAATGATAACAATTATTTAAATAACTTTCAAAAGGTATTTTATGGCAAGCAGACCTCTCAGAAAATTCAAAAATTCCATAACCATTGAAGACATTTTAAGAGACCCTCTATCTGAAGAAATTGTGTCCGATATTTTTTTTTTCAAATGGTCTTTCATCTGCAGAAGATCTTTCCATACTTCTAATATGTAACGAAGGCATCTCAAGGAGTCTTCTATATGCCAAAAATCTCTGATAAATAATCCTTCCATCTTATGTATTCCATCTATATACGATCAATCAAATGGTCCTCTATTTGCAGTACACCTCTGAGGAATTTTTTTATCCAAAAATTATCTCTTCAAAGTGTTTAGCTCTATAGCAGACCTACCAAAGGGGTTTCCTTTCAAAATGTGTCTCAGAAGCTCATTTACAAGTTTCAGTCTATAAAGTATCACTTAAGTTCCTACATCTGAATTATATATATGAGGTCATATTTATAGAAAATCTGCCATGAGGACCACTACCAAAATCTCCTCATGTCAGATTTTCTATAAATAGGACCTCATATATGCTGTGTCATCTGCAGATATAACCCCTTTAGTGAGGCAAATAGATATGAGAATTCCTGAGAGGAGAGATTCAGATTTCGACCCTTTTTGCAAGTAATTCAGCTGAGAGAATTCAGATGTAGGACCTGAAGGGATACTTAATATAGATTGAATCTGATAAATGAGCTTAAAGGGAACAATGTACTTTGGGAAGTCGCCTATTAACGGAAAACCCTTAAATATTCATAGCAGACCTCTCAAAATCTTTTTAGGGTGACAATTTTAACGGGCTCTACCACTACGTCTTCGAATTCTAAACATTTCTGATATAGAGGTCCTCTCAGAAAGTTTCTCCATAGAAGACTTGTGCTCGATTTTTAGAAAATCGGCCTTTATCATCAAATTGTAGACCCAATCTGCAGAAGCCTTCTTGCCGATGGTCCTACAAATAACCAAAAAGTGGTACTCTAAGAATATTCGAACCTCTAGGAGGATATCTATAAATTGTGACTCATGTAGTCATCTTCGGCAAATAATTTACTTCTTGAGCTTTAGATATCTATGAATCTCTTAAAGGTCTTAAATTTTGGTAGTCCTCTAAGTCCTTCTGTGGACCATCTAAAATGAAAGGAAATTTGGTGACTATCTCTAAAGGTAGGGGACCTTAATAAGTAGTCCTCTAAGGATATTCATACCTCCAGTAGGCTATATACAAATGCGGACTCTTGGAGACGTATTTAAATCTGGAGAAACGTCTTCTATAGATCAACGGTAAATAATATACTTCTTGATCTATAGATATAGGACCTTCTCCAAAAGTCCTTTACGGCCTTCTGTGGATAGATTGCCTCTCAAAAGGACATCTATTTTATTTCTTGGAGACCTTTACAAAGACTTTTATATAAGAAGGTTCGGCATTTATCAGGCTTCTGTGGATCGATGACCCCATTAATAACCAAACGAGGTCTTCTAAGGATATTTAAACTTCCAGTAGGTTATAGATAAATGAGAACATAAATAACATACTCCTCGATCTATTGATATATGGCTTCCTAAGAAATATGTTTGTGGAAGACTTCGACTTCAGAAGAACTTCTTTAGAATACCTCTTAAATGCTTTCCAAACATAAAACACAACTGAGAAGATCATTTGAAGAAAATATCCTCTCCAGGGCCTTCGACACCTGCTTCTCACATGATTATCCACTAAAATTAAGTTCTTTGAACTTCATGGTAACGCCATGGCATCCCATTCTTTTACCTCAACATATTTGCCAAGACATTTAGCAAATCCTTTGGCGTCAGCGATTTTTTTCTGCCAATGACAGGTTCTAAATGTGTATGTATGTATGAGCATACATAGTTCAAATATTTTCAAGATGAGTCATCAATATTAGTATTTAGTGATTTCAAGTCAAGGGATATCATTTGGTCAATTGCAAATACATCGAAGATAAAAATCAATGAAGAATGTAGGATAAGAAGGCCTACAACTGAGTGAGTGGTTGTGGTGGTGGTGAACCAGGAAATGCCAATCATTGATGATGGCGAAGGTATGAAAAATTAAAAAATAGCCGGCAACAGGCTGCAAAATGGTGATAATGAGCTATACCACGGACATGATGATCATCATCAATGGCAAAGTCCAAATGGAACGGCTATTCTTTGTTCCACGTATTGGCACCAGGAAAGCAAGAGGGGAAGTGTTGAAGAATTCATATATTTTCTTTAAAAAAAGGAATATAAGGATACAAACATACATACAGACATACATTCCGACTGAACTGCTAACAAGAAAAATCAATACAAACAATGTTGACAGTAAACATTTAACAAGAAGAATAACAACAGCAACAACGGCGAGAAAACCTTGGAGAAGAAGACCAAACAAAATAAGGTGATGATGAAAATACTGCTTAGATTTGTTATATGCCAGGAGGAGTCGCCGGCATGTGTAGGAGGTGTGCTAGGAGGTGAAGTGTTGTAAATTGGTCTCTACCACTACTGTTTTAAAAATTTATACTCGTGTGGATATTTTCCTAAGCAATCTCCCCATGTGCATATAGCCGGGCACATAGCTTTCGCACATGCCACAGTGGCCAGGTACCTATCATCCAGCATTGTCGCTTCATCATCGTCATCATCATGATGACGATTTTCAACACCGCCATTACTTTGTCATTACACCCGTTTGCTATCTGCTGCCACTGCCACTACTAACCAAACGTCTTCCGTATATGGTCATGTAAGGTGGCTGTCACCTTACCAATTGCACGTTTTCCACACACACACACATATACAACGAGATAGAGAGATGGTCCTCCGGTTTAACCATGGCAGCACTACGGTTGCATAGCTGGTTGGACGTACCCCTACAGCAACAAACAAATAAAAAAATCTATCTATATGAGTACATTGTAGGTGTGCAGAAGAGTGACTTGTAGGTACTTGTAATTTTTCATTGTTTTGCGAGTGTGCTGTTGTTGTATTTGTTGTTGCTGGCTGTCACCTTTACAAATATGGTTAAAGGAAGTCACTGGCAAATGCATGTTTGCTCAATCCATTGAGCGAGCAAAGCGAGTATAGAAAACGTAAACATATATCTACTAAGCAAAAAAGACGTAACAAACAAACAACCGAACGAATGTCTTGGACCTGGTGAAGTCGTGTCCGATTGTCATCAACAACAGCAACAAGAAATGAAAATTGTCTATCATGTTTGCCATGACCATGAACTTTAAAATTTGTTTGGTTTGAAACAAAAGTTTTTGCAAAATTCCGGGAAGTTTGTTTTCCAAACTTTCGAAGAAAAGGGTCTTGAAAGGTACTTCACGAGGACTTTTGGATATAAAAGATCCCTCGAAAAATATTCTTCTTTATGGACCTTCTATATATTATATATTTGTGGCCTCTTGCAGATGATTCATCAAAAGTTATTCAGCGAACAGAAGGTCCTTCATGAACTCTCTTCTGCAGATCCTTTTAAAGGGTTAAAAACATTTTTTCCGAGGGTTTATAGGCATTTCAAAAGCTTCTCAATAGCTAGATAACTTCTCAACAAATCTCTAAAAGTTTCGAACATGATTTTTTACGAAAAATAACAAAATTTTCGATTACTAAAATTTAATTTAAAAAAAAATTAGACAAAAAGTGATTAAATTTTAACTAAAATTAACATCAAAATTGCTTCGAAATTAATCTCGAATTTTTCGGACATATATTTTTCAGAAAAAATTTTAGAGTTTTCGATAAAAAAAATGAACATAAATACGTTAAAATTTATTAGAATTATTCGAAAAATAAACATCGAACATGTTTTCGAAATCTATTTCAAATTTTTCGAACATGCATTTTTAGGCAACATTTTTAATTGCCAAGATATATAAAATATAATTTATAAAATAAAAACCAATTAATATAGTTTTTTTTCCAAATTAATTTTGAATTTTTCGAACATGTTTTTTTTTGTTTTTTTTTTCTAATGAAATTCTAATGAATATAAATCAAATAATTGAAAATTCTATAAAATATGTATAATATAGGTCAAAATAAACCCCGAAATGGTTTTCGAAATTAATTTCCATTTTTTTCGAACATAGAATTTTTTTGTGATTTTTGTCAAAAAGTAATAATATAAAAAAAAAACTAATTAATATTGGTTTTTTTCGAAATTAATTTCGATTTTTTGTAACATTGAAATTTTTTTGAAAAAATTTATGATTTTTATTTATGAATATAATTGAATATAAAATAAAAAAAATTGTTAATATTTATCAAAATAAACATCGACGCTTTCCAAATTAATTTCGAATTTTTCGAACATTTATTTTTTGACAAAAGCTGAAATTAATAAATATAAAATAAAACCTAATATACAAAAATAATATTTCAAAATAAAAATTTAATTTTTCGAAAAAAATTTGGAATTTTTCGAACATGTATTTTTTTTCTTTGTTTTTTTTCTTTTTTTTGAGAAAATCTAATGAAATTTGATTATTAAGTTCGAAATAATTGAAAATTCTATAAAAATTATTAAATATCTGTCAAAAGAAACCTCGAAAAGATTTTCGAAATAAAGTTAGATTTTTTCGAACATTGAATTTTCTCGAAAATTTTACGATTTTTAATTACTCAAATGGAAATTAATAAATATAAAATAGAAACTAATTAATATCTGTTACAAAACGTTTTCGAAATTAATTTCGAATTTTTCGAACATGCATTTTTTTGAGAAAATCGAATGAAATTTGATTATTTAGATCGAAATAGTTGAAAATTCTATAAAATTTGTTTAATATTTTTCAAAATAAACTTCGAACCAGTTTTCGAAATCGAGTTCGATTTTTTTTAAATCGAGTTCGAAATTAATGAATATAAGATGAAAATTAATAAATATCAGTTAATTTTTTTCGAAATTAATTTCGAATATTTCGGACATGTACCTAAGGATATTTCAACCTCAAGGAGGCTATAAATGAGGGTCCTTTACAAAATCTCTGTTTCTGTTGGCTCTGTAGTTTAAAAAAAGTTTCTTCCATGGCTATTTAATACATCTTCAAGCATGCGTAAATATATAATGACTTTATCCGTCAAAAAAAGAAACATAAAGAGAAGAAGAAGAAATAATGAGGATGTGGCAAGTTTTATTTAAATTATGTTGCCAAAACTGAAAATCCCCAAAAAAAAAAAGTTACGAGACCAAGGTACATGATTACGGTTTATGATGAGGATGACGGTGTCGTCTGCTGTTTGTTACGTTATACAGAGAAAGGAAAAGAATCAAAAACCAACAACAACGAATTGAAATGGTGGTTTGTTCTTTGAAGTGTTTGGTTTTAGCAGTTTTTTTCGCTTTGCTGCAGCTTAATATCGGATTCGGGGTAAGAACTGAGAACTAACGGTATATGAATCATGACTTTGGCATCATTTTTGATATGGTCATACACCGACACTGACACACACACACACAGACAGACAGTCGTCATTGACACTAAACCCTGCTAAGAAAAAAAGGAATACCTTACACATAACACTCTTCGTCATCAGCATCATCCGCCTTCTCCTCCTCTTCAGCATTTTGTTTAAAGAGAAATAAAACAAAGACACAAAAACATGGTTGCTATGATTTAATACCCACTTTTGGCCAAATGCGTTAAGACAACAATATACGAGAGTCCCGAATGCCTGACTGCCAGCCAGCCAGGCTAACTGACTGACTGACCTACCATCACCAGACTGCTGCAGCAAATACCAGCATCCGCATCATCGTCTTCATCTCCCATCATCGTCATTATCCTCCATCATACATACAGGCACGAAGTTTTGGCGAAGTTGAAGAAAAAGTCATACACAATTGTCTGAAACAAACATTTTTCTTACACATGTCCGCTAACATATTTCAGCCGTTATTGTTGTTGTTGTAGGAACAAACAAGCTGTTTGCCACAAGTAGATGCCGGTGGTATTGGGTTATGCAGATTTTTTTCCTTTAAGGAATTTTTTTCGTTTTGTAGGGAGTTTTGTGGAGTGCTGGAATGTTTACTTAGATTTTAGCACATTTTGGTAGGAAGGCAAGAAGTTGGGTCGAGTATGGGAGGGGGTTAAAGGTGTGATGGCGGCCAATGTGCTGTAATAAATTCTTGGAAAGCTATTTGAAGATTCAGGCAATGGAGATGTCTCTTCAGGAGAACTCTTATTCAAGGGTTTTCTTTTTTATGATCAGAAGACCTCCTGAAGAGCCTTCCATATAAAATCGACTTCTTGAAAAGTTCTCAGTTTTCCTTTTTTGAATAGAAGACTCTTCAAAAACTTATATGGCTTATACACAATTTTTCTTCTTACTGAAAATCTCCTGAGAATTTTTCGGGCTATAGAATCATCACTAAAAAAATTACGTTAAAATCCCTTCAATTTATAGACGATTTCGTTTATGTTACCTAAAAAAAGTTTCTTTCTTCTACATTTAAAAAACATTTAACACTTTTTTTCGAAAAATAAAAACAACAAACAAAAATCCACCGTTACATATTTGAAGTTAACGTGATTTGAATTTTGATTTGTGCGGCTATTAGAATTAGTTCAACAGACATAAAACATCGGATTCCGAGAGCACACATAGCAACAACTAACCAAAATATTCTAACAAAAAAAAAACACAATGTTACAGACATCTATATAATAGAGTTCCCCTCGAACCTGCGTGGGGGAATGTTCGTTACATGTTTGTGGTTTTGCCGGTTAGCTATTCTTTTTTTTTCGATCGTTAGCGGTTTTCAATGATGTCTCATTAATATGATTACTCATGTACAAATAATTTGCATTGATTTCATTTAAAATATCTATGTAAATGTTCTGAAGGAGAGTAAAGAGGGTAGGGGAGCAGAGGAAAGGAAGGGAGATAAGGAATTCCAGCTTAGAACCAAAAACCCATTACTTCATCTATGACTTCTGTTTAGAGGTGAGAGTGATGAAATATCAGATGTCGATCTATGCGGAAATTCCTGTGGATCTCATCATGGTTAATCTATTTAAAGAATTTTTGTGGTTTACATATACATGAAAATATGGATGTGTGAGTGTTAGTGTGCCACATGGATAATTCATCAATGAAGATGTGCAAATGCTGCTGCTGATGATGATCTCATCATTGTTAAATATTAGAACATTACCCAATAATACTTCAATATTGAAGGTTATTGGTACATGAATATTTAATTATTTTCGGTATTTATTTTTTGTTTTTTTTTTTTTGTATATTAATTATTTTTGCTTTAAGTGATTACCAAAGAAACACACACATACAAAATTTGTGTGTGCAAAAAAAATATTGTTCAATAGGAATAGAAAAAAAATATGATGGGAATTTTAATATGGTTATTTTTAGTTAGTAATGAATCATTTGCGGATGTAGACATGTTATTGCAAAATTATGGATGAATTTAAATTTTTGCCAAGATATCGGTTATAAGAAACGATTGTCTTATAAGTGATATTATTGATTACAAAAAATGTATATACGAAATTTGATGCTTCAATAGAAAATTATCTAAATTTACAAGATTTTATAATTTCAATTTGAAATAATTCAGAATTTCAAAAATCGGTTATAAGAAACTAAATTCATATAATTTTTTTTTGTGCAAAATTAACTAAAGTTATATATAATGTTTCTGGCTATATAAATTTTATGTACTAATATACAATCGAATTTCCATAATTCCGGAAAAAAAACCCTTGCCTTTTGGGGGGCTTCGAGTTATGGAATTAATTATAATTTGCCTCCTATACCCCAACCATATGCATTTGCATGTATGTGTATGTGTGTGACATAATTCTCATTTAACTTCTAACAATATACATACTATAACCCGATTTCGTTAATTTAACGCATGTTAGCCATTAACGTTCTTTGGCAATTATGTTCATCCACAACGGCCGGCAAATAAACACAAGATACCAAACGCAAATAATTCAATGGACGCGTTTAGGGGAAGCTCAAACACATTCACACACCCAGACGTGTTAGACATTAGAAAATAGCCATAAATGCAAAAAAATTGCCATGGCAAAAAAAGAGATATAACCAAACATTAAAACCTCTTGGCAATCAATGGGTATTACCACAATGACCAATAAAATGTTTGTTAACTCATCAACGACAACAAACACGGTGCGTATTAAAAGCTTATAGCCGCACACACACACACACCAATTGCATATCAAAATTCCGGGCACGTTTTGTCGCCAAAACAAAAAAAAATCGAAAACCTTCCCAACTTGTTTTTTTTTCGGCTGTGCGGATTTTGTAACACATGGTCGAATTTTGTTGAACTCTGAATTTTTTGCACTGATTTTTCTTCTTCAGCTCGATTGGGTGGGGTGTGTGTAGCTGAGGATTTATCTAAGGTGTTGAGTTTTTGTTGTTGTCATTTTATTTTTTCATATGCCCTGCATATAGAGCAGTTATTTTATTTTGGAATTGAATCATTTCATTTGAACAACAATGGGTTCAAGTTTAATTTTTTGATATTTTCATTAGATACCAAGAAATAATTATTTGTCTTGTGTAATCCAAATAAAAAAATAAATAAATAAAATAAAAACAAGCAAAAATACAGTATAATACGCATAAATGCAATTGTGGTCAAAAAAAATTATGACTCAATAGAAATAGTTGCAAAAAATTCGCATTCTTAATTTCTTTCTCCATAAGAGAACAAGAAGCTTGAAATACCATTTGAAATCTTCAATTTGGGGTGATTAAAAGTTACTTCTCAGATCATAATCATGAGCAGGACTTTTGAATTGGTTGCAACATTTTCTCAGCAATTCCCCTTGGCCCCTTTATCAGTCTTCCGATCGATTGGCCCTTAGGAATCATTCGTCAAATGTAAGACTCTTCAACATCCGAAGACCTTTCCAGAGGTATTCTATATGGGGAAGAGCTTCCAAAATACATTTTTCTAATAGAAGACCATTTTAAAAACGTTCTACAATAGCAGACCCTTTAGAGATCCTTCTATATATGGACGACATTTTCAAGAATCCGTAGAATACCTTTGTAGTGGCGCTTTCATGGGTATATTCCTCGGTTTTCCGATTGATGGGTCGTAAAAAGGTATTTGGCAAAAGAAAGATTCATTATGAGTGTAGAAGGTCTCTCAAATTGAAGATTCTTCCAGGGCGTAGAAGGTCTGTTGAAGAGTCTTCCATTTGAAGAAAAAGTTCATATGAAATATTATTCTGAATACTCAAAATTATACCTATGAAGGCGCCCTTAAAAAGGTGTTCTGCACCATTCATGGAAAAGTCGTCCATACATGGAGGGACCTCTGTAAGCGGGCATTTACGGAGAGCAGATTCGAACCACCTTGTCTAAAAATCTGCTGGACAAGACCTTTCAAGAATTAGGTTATAGCGTCTTTCTCAGTTTTCAGATTGATGAGTCGCCACATGGAGCTTTCTACTTAGCGAAGTTATTTTTAAATCTTTAAGCTTCTTTATGAAAGCTTCTACATATAAAGATAACCTTCAGAGGGTCCTTAAAAGACATTACCCTCTGCTGGTATTTTATGTGGAAATGATGCCTTGTAGATAGAGAAGGTCCCTTAATAGATATAGAAAATATTTTGGCTGAAGAGCCTCCAAAAATCTTATTTATATTTAAGAACATTGAAGAAAACTTCGACATATAAATATAACCTTCAGGGGACCCTCCGTAGATATTTTATATGATAAGGCTGCCTTGAAGATAAATTAGGCCCCTTAAAAGATTTCTATAGAGAGAACATATTTCAGCATGCCTTCTTTTATTCTTCAAATAGAGTAGACGTCAATGAAGCTTCTATATAGCGGGATCATATTCTAACTTACTTTTAATCTTCTGCAGGTATTTTTATGTGAAAATGATGCCTTGAGGATAAAGAAGGCCACTTAAAAATTTCTATAGAAGAAAATATTTCAGGATGCCTTTTTTTATTCTTCAAATAGAAGTCTTGTCAAGGGTCTTCTACATAGGTAATTATTTTCAAAGTTATGTTACAACTTATAGACCCTCTAAAAGGCCTTATTTGTGTAGTAGAACATTTATAAAAGCTTTTCAGCAGATATTTTATGTTTAAAGGATTATTCAAGAGACCTTGGACATACCGAATACTCCTCAAGAAGTGTTTTTTATATATAGAAAAGAGTTTGGCATGTGTTCTTTATATCCGAGGTCCTTGGCATAAAAATTCAAAATTACCTATATTTCGTTAATTTTTATGTTCTTAGTGAAAATTAAACATAGAGCAAATGTATTTCTCATTTTACATATTTTCAAGGTTCTCATGTTTTTTTTTAAATTGAAGACTTTACAAAAATATCTGTCCCATTAAACTTAAATTTTTATGGAAATTTCATTACAACGAATTTTTCTTTTAACAACCCCATTCACAACAATAACAAACATTTTCTTACAAAAAAAATTTCCCATGATCGGAATATTCTCATATATATGTATATATATATCCCAACAATCATCATTAATTACTTCAACACCTCTTTAAAGAGGTTACAGCTAAAGGCATTCTTACTCTCAATTTATGCTCATTTTAATTTCTAGAGAGGCCTATATGTCTATATTAGGAAAGCCGATTCACATAAATAACCACCAAAGGCCATTGCCAACGAACTGGTATTTTATTTCAAATTAGATTTAAATCGAAACGTTTGAAGAATTCAAAATATGGAAAAGATATGCTCTTGCCAAGAAGCTTAACAACGTTCTTGGTTAAGAAACCGAAGTGTAATTAAAGCCTCAAAATAAAACATTACACTTTATGGCCACTAAAAGTTAGAGTGATGGGTGCGATCGCTGGTGATGGGGAGTGGTGGCTTGAAAACATTCTTCGAAAAAAAATTCTTACATAATTATCTTCAAGCTATGTTTTAATTAAGTCACTTGGCATGGTGTAAGCGGTACATACTGATGAATGGATGGATGGACTGGGTGAGTGAGTGAATGAATGAATTTTACCCCCGGGTTGCAGAGTAACGTGTGGTGCACCACCACCATTCACTTGACCAGATCACCTACCTTACAGAAAAAAACGTAAAACACCTGTGGCCAAATGGGTAACACATATTTATTATAATGATCATCATTATGTTTTCTGTGGTGATTATCGTGATAGTTATCATCGTGATCATCATCATCATGAAGATCCGCCACTTCTTCTTGAGGTGATTTTTAATTTGTTTAATAAGTTCATTTAATTTCATTCCCATGTCATGTTCACCTGCTGTTCTAATTGTTGCCCTGCATTTGCAGAGGCCCAGCCATACACCACTTCTGGTATTTAAATAACGGTAAAGTAGTACACACACACACACATAGAAAAAATCATGACCATGGTCATTTGGTCTGGAGAGCAAATCAATGAGTCAAATAGACAAACCATTTCGAACCTAACATATTGAACAAATCGATTTTTCGTTGTTGTTGTTAAAGAAAATTTCTTCTCTGTTCTTTGCGCCCCACCACCAATTTCAAGAGGTCCCCAATCGTTGTTGTTGTTCTTATTTTCTATTCGACATGGTCTGCATGATGAAGATGATGATTCTCCATTGTATTGTTGTGGCCATTTGTTGTGATGATTAGATTGAAAAGATAAACATCAACTAATGCTTTGCAACAATGTTGCAACCATAACGACGACGACGTGGACTTGGACTTGACGGTATATTCCCCAGCACTCCATGGTAAAGACAGAATTTTTTTTTTCGCTACAGCATTCTGCAAATACAAGTGAGCTTGTACCAGAGATTTGTTTAACCTATGATTATCTGGAAGTTGGTAAAGAAGAAAAAAAAAACAAATCTGCAGAACTTCAATGGAGGAGCTATGACCAAACTCCACACATCCAACTCCATATATTTTTGTGTCTGTCGACAGTCAATAACTCATTGAGAGAGTGATCAAACACTCAATGGCTGTTGTTGTTGTCGTTTCTGGGAATTTTTGTTTGGAATCCAGGTGAAATGTGGTTACATTAGATATTGCTGGAAAAAAATTATGGGAATGTCAAAGAAAATCAATTCAGAGTACTGGGAAAAATGAATCCGAAATTTGGAAATTTGTTAGCAGGTCGAAAATTTACAACCAAAATTTCAATAGACATTGTGGAATATAGTAGATCTAAACTTTGAAAAAAAGGTTCTTAAAAATCTATTTTTAAAAATTTTTCTTATATTTTGTTGTTGTTTTCAAACCCAGAGGTTTTTTGCCGATCATCCAAACCTCGTTGAAATTGAGGCCTTCTATTTCAAATTCTAAAAAATTTTGGCCCAACTGTAATATAGGGATTCTAAGATTTTTCAACCATTCTGAAAATCCTTGGTAAAATATCCTGCATTGAAAATAGATGAGTCTCTCTATTCCCTCCTCCATAAAATGAAGATCTGTAGAAGACACAATAGAACATCTTATATTTAGAGATAGAGCTTTAAATTTTGCCACATATATTTTGAGTACTCCTAGAATGTTTGGTATTGAAAATGTGATATATCGGGCCACGCTTTGTTGTAGCCCTCACACAGCGGTACCCCAAGTGTTTGGTATTTTGAGAACAGTTTTCATCCGCATTGGCTGTAATTCGGTATTTTGCATTTTCATGGGGTTCGCGGGTAGCAAATCTTCCAACCAAATATTCTAATTGGTCCACTTTTTAGACTAGCCCCCATATAGAATAGAACTATCCGAATTTCGGTATTTTAAGGAGTTTGGGCGCATTTTTCAACCCAATATGCTGTAATTTGGTACATTGGGTTCTAATTGGCTGCCAAGTCTTCCTACAAAAAATTATCAAAATTATTGGTCTACTTTTTAGGGTAGCCTCCATATAGCGGTACCTCTCAAATTTCGATATTTTGAAGAGCTTGAGCACGTTTTTCAACCGAATTATCTGAAATTTGGTATTTTTGGTTGTCATAGGGCAATAAATATTTTCACTAAAAATTATCAACATTAGTCCACTTTTTAGGATAGCACCCATAACCTTCCAAGTTTCGGTATTTTGAGCATCTTGAAGACGGGTTTCAACCGAAATAATTGTAATTTGGTATTTTGGGTTCTCATTAGATAGTAAATCTTCCTACCAAAAATTATTAATATTGGTTACATTTTTAGGTAGTATTTTGGGTTCTCAAAGCGTAGCAAATCTCCCAACCAAAAATTAACAATATTGTTTCACTTTTTAGGATAGCCTCCATATAGAGGAACCTTCTAAATTTCGGTATTTCGGGGAGCTTGAGCACATTTTTAAATTGCATTGGCTGTAATTTGGTATTATGGGTTCTAATTGGGTAGCAAATCTCCCCACCAAAAATTATTAATATTGGGCCATTTTTTATTATAGCCGCCATATGAAGGAACCTCCCGAATTTCGGTATTTTGGGGAGCTTGAGCACGTTTTTCAACCGAATTGACTGTAATTTAATATTTTAGGTTCCCATTTGGTAGCAAATCTCTCCACCAAAAATGATTATCACTGATACTATTTTTAGGATAGTCCGCATAGGGTGGAACCTCCAAAATTGCGGTATTTTGGGGAGCTTGGGCACGATTTCAAACCGAATTACCCGTAATTTGGTATTTTGGGTTCTCATTGGGTAGCAAACCTCGCCACAAAAAATTATCAATATTGGTCTACTTTTAGAGGTAGCCCCCATATAACGGGACCTTCAAAATCGATATTTTGGGTTGCTTGGGCACGTTTTGAAGACGAATTACATGGAATTTGGTATTTTGAGTTCTCATTGGATACCAAATCTCTGTACCAAAAATTATGAATATTGACTTAAGTTTCCGAATACCCCCCATACAACTGTACCCCTATTATTCGGTTTTAGGCGATTTTGGGCAAATTTTTCAACCGAATTCGTTCGAATTTGATATTAAGGGTTCTCATTGACTGCTAAATCTTCCTACCAAAACCGATTAATATTGGTTCATTTTTAGGTATATCTCCCACATAACGATAACCTAAATTTTCGATATTTTCAGGATTTTTTTTTGTACTTTCAAGATCCCCTGAAATACATTTTCCGATCTATTTTAAATATTTCGAAATCCTTCCTAGCCTAAAATACAGCTTTTGATCACCGTTTTAGGAGAGTCTTTTTCAAACACAAACTTGTCTCTTACCCTCCTTTTTCCGATATCTTGCAACAATGTGTAATAAATACAAGCCACTTCAATATGAAAATAAGCAACACTCTAGAAAACAAGAAGAAGAAGACAATAAGGCTCGGTGTGTGTGTGTGTGTAAGGAATAATTACCACATTTTAGACTTAGACAGCATTATCTAGCTGGACATTTGCAAAGCCCGACTGGCTTGCGGCCTGGCACTCAGTCGCATGTCTAACAATGTTAGTATCATAGACACCTTTGATGGTAACAAAGAGGAAGAAAAAGAAAAAACATATCCAAGAAGCTTTACGGCTTTATGGTGTCTGACAATGATGATGACGATGCAACCATCCATCCATCTAGTCAGTTCGCCAAACAACCATCCATCCATCTATCCATATTTGCTAGCCAACCAGCCATCCAGCATCTATATGAACTTGTTGTGGGACAAACCAATTATGCGATTGCACGCACGCACACCCAATATATTCGTGGAACAAAATCGCAGCAGCAACAACAACACATACTACCATCTATTGGCACAGGCCTACTCTATGTAGATGCTGTTGCAATAGAAGCGATGAAAGAACAACAACAACATCTAACTAAGTTGGCTCATATTATTAGCTTAGATTAGAACAAGTGCCATTTAAGTAAGATTCTGCGGATTTTTTTTTTTTGCAACTTCTTCTTCCATTTTGCCACAATTCATTTAGAGAGAGAATGAAAAAATGGCAAAATTGGCAATGGTCAGGATAACCGGTGTTTAGGATGCCACTTGGCATAAAAAGTACCGACTGAACGAATCACCATCGCAGCAACTATGGTCACGTTATAATAAAAAAGGGGTAATGCGGCGAATGGAGTTCGGTTGTTGCAATTGCATTAAGGCCTATTAATAGTTACAACAACAATGTTGCAGAGATTAGCTAAGGGGTTTCAGGTGAGGGAAAATATAAAGGTGAGGGAAAATATAAATATAAAGGCGGTTATTGTTATATAAATATATAACAATAACCGCCTCCTGTAAGGCTTGAAAAAATAATAAAAAAAAAATAGGGCTTGAAAAAATAATAAAAAAAATAGGGCTTGAAAAAAAAAATTTTTAAAAAATCTACGCCTATGGTTGGGCTTGAAAAAATAATTTTTAAAAAATCCACGCCTATGGTTGGGCTTGAAAAAATAATTTTTAAAAAATCCACGCCTATGGTTGGGCTTGAAAAAATAATTTTTAAAAAATCCACGCCTATGGTTGGGCTTGAAAAAATAATTTTTAAAAAATCCACGCCTATGGATCTGTTTTGGGGCTTTTTAAAAAATCCACGCTATGGTTGGGCTTGAAAAAATAATTTTTAAAAAATCCACGCCTATGGTTGGGCTTGAAAAAATAATTTTTAAAAAATCCACGCCTATGGTTGGGCTTGAAAAAATAATTTTTAAAAAATCCACGCCTATGGTTGGGCTTGAAAAAATAATTTTTAAAAAATCCACGCCTATGGTTGGGCTTGAAAAAATAATTTTTAAAAAATCCACGCCTATGGTTGGGCTTGAAAAAATAATTTTTAAAAAATCCACGCCTATGGTTGGGCTTGAAAAAATAATTTTTAAAAAATCCACGCCTATGGTTGGGCTTGAAAAAATAATTTTTAAAAAATCCACGCCTATGGTTGGGCTTGAAAAAATAATTTTTAAAAAATCCACGCCTATGGTTGGGCTTGAAAAAATAATTTTTAAAAAATCCACGCCTATGGTTGGGCTTGAAAAAATAATTTTTAAAAAATCCACGCCTATGGTTGGGCTTGAAAAAATAATTTTTAAAAAATCCACGCCTATGGTTGGGCTTGAAAAAATAATTTTTAAAAAATCCACGCCTATGGTTGGGCTTGAAAAAATATTTTTTAAAAAATCCACGCCTAGGGTTGGGCTTGAAAAAATAATTTTTAAAAAATCCACGCCTATGGTTGGGCTTGAAAAAATAATTTTTAAAAAATCCACGCCTATGGTTGGGCTTGAAAAAATAATTTTTAAAAAATCCACGCCTATGGTTGGGCTTGAAAAAATAATTTTTAAAAAATTAGCGCCTATGGTTGGGCTTGAAAAAATAATTTTTAAATAAAAATCCACGCCTATGGTTGGGCTTGAAAAAATAATTTTTAAGAAATCCACGCCTATGGTTGGACTTATGGTTGGTCGGGCTTGACATTTTTTTAATCTACGCCTGTGGTTGAGCCTAAAAAATTCACGCCTTTGGTTGGGCTTGAAAAAAATATTTAAAAAAATCCATAACCATTATTGGACCTAAAAAAATAATTTTTAAAAAATCTAGGCGTACATTTTTTTCATGCCTATGTTTGGACTTCAAAAATTCATGTCCGTAGTTGGATTTGAAAAATATTTTATTAAAAAATCCCCGCCTATGGTTTGGCTTGAAAAAATATTTTTAAAAAATCCACCTCAATTTTTTTCTCAGTGTATATTTTGTTTCTTCGAGTTTTTATAGCCTCCAAAACAGCCAAGACCAAGACTTCTGTTCCTTTAAGTTTTTTATTGGCTTATTTAAATTATGGTAAAAGCTAAAAGTCGTCATGCTTATTTTCCTTCGGCTTCTTATGCCTCATCTTCATCTTTGTCTTCCATTGCAATTGGTGTTGTTGTCAGACAAATCTCCTCAACTTTTAGTTTGACACGCTTTTTTCGTCGCAACAACAGCAACAACAACAACATCAAACACATAAAGATCCTTTCAAAGCCAATTCAAACAACTGATGCTCCTTGAAATTGAGAGGCCACTGCTGGCTGGCGGGTTAGTTATTATTATTATATTGTCGTCTGCATGTCATCACGTCATCATCAGCATTAAGCGGGGATGGATGTACGACATCTTCCCCCTCCCCATCGTTTACCTTTACTAATGGTAATTGTGTTAAGTTTTTTTTCATTTTCCTGGACTCTCTTACCTTTTTTAAAAAAATGAAGCTGCTGTTGAATGTTCTGCAAAATACAAATTTCTCCAAATACTGTCCGGATAAGGACATGATGATGTTACCACAAATCACAAGACCGGTTGTTGTTGTTGTTTGATTAGTCCAAACCACCGTTGTAATGTAGCCAACATTGTGTGCTGCTACTTCCATGATACACGCCCGTTGTCTGTCCATTTTATTAGCAATTTTCCAAACACACACTAATCATTAACATCATCATCATAATCATGGCAATCATTCTCAGCTGGAAGAATGAAAAACAAAATTCTATGGAAATCCTAAATGAGAAGAGCATGGAGAACAATTTCTTTAACAAAAAAGTCTACTTAAGAAGCTAATCGCTTGTTATTAGTGACTTATATCTAAACACTAGCGTAATTTAAATTTACCTGTAAATTTGTTATCAGTTGTCGGGATGATGGTGGGGAAGGGGAGGGGAAGGATAAGAGGAACGAATTTAATATGGATATAACTATTATAATCTTAATAGACTCAATTATGATTTTTCGTTTCGTAAGAATTTAATAGCATAGCATATTTTATTACCAAGAGAGTAATGTAATTTAAATGAGGGAGAGAGGAGTAATTTTTTGGTTCAAGTTGAAGAAATATTTTTAAGAAATCCACGTCTATAGTTGAACTATTTTTAAAAAATACATAGCCCTGGAATGTTTAAAAATATTTTTAAAAAATCCATGCCTCTAGTTTGATAAAAAATATTTTTGAAAAATCCAGGCTTGTAGTTTGACTTAAAAAAATATTTTTAAACCAGTAAGGAAAGTAGTAAAGTCGGGCGGGGCCGACTATATGATACCCTTCACCACTTTGGGTATATTCAACAGATAAATCCTAACAGACGTCGCATTTTTAAAGGAATGAATTTGGATCCATAAACATTTCATTCTGCAACGGATTCTAATTTTTTTTTTTTTTGGTCAGATATAGAAGCTATATCTAAATCTGAACCGATTTCAGGAAACTTTACACACATTACCCTATACCTAATTCATTACGTTATGCCAAATTTCGTACAGATCGAAAGATATATAGGGATTTTGGTACACCATTTACATTAAATCGGACAAAACTATATATGGGAGCTATATCTAAATCTGAACCGATTTTCACGAAACTTAACACACATCATTCAAGACCTAATTCATTACGCTGTGCCAAATTTCGTGCAAATCGAAAGATATATAGGGTCTTTGGTGCACCAATTACTTTAAATCGGATGAAAGTATATATGGGAGCTATATCTAAATCTGAACCGATTTTCACGAAACTTCGCACACATTATTCTAGACTCAATTCAGTTCGCCATACCAAATTTCAAAATGATATATAGGGACATTGGTGCACCATTTACATAAAATCGGACGAAAATATATATGGGAGCTATATCTAAATCTGGACCGATTTTCTCCAATTTCAATAGAGTTTGTCCTTGGGCCAATTAAGTGACCTGTGACAAATTTCATCCAAATCGGATCATAAATGCGAACTGCACTTTGTTAACAAAAATACATGGACGGACGGACAGACGGACATGCATAAATCGACTCAGAAAGTGATTCTATGCATATTCTCAAAAGGAACCATGGGTCTATTCGACTATTTTTGCCTGTTACAAAAGACATAATACCCTGTACCACAGTTTGGTGAAGGGTATACAAATTCCTGCCGATGGTTTGGCATGAAAAATATTTTTTAATAAATCCAAACCTAAGAAATATTTTTAAAAAATCCACGCCTATATTTCGACTTGAAAAAATATTTTTTAAAAATTCCACCCCCATGGTTTTATTTAAAAAAATATTTTATAAAAATCCACCCATGTGGTTTGACTTAAAAATATACTTTTTAAAAATACTAGCTTTCTGGTCAATTAAAAATATTATCCACGTCTTTTTTAGCTACAATCTAGACCAAGAAGGTAAAAGTTTTCTGACCCATAACACCACCCATGTGTATATTTAAAACCTCTAATATATGTTTGTAGAAAATACATTTCCAAACAAAATTGAAACCATCATTGATGAGAAGTATTTTTAATAAAAACTCAACATGTATTCAGAACACGAAACAAACAAACAAACCTTTAAGAAAAAAAGTAAAAATAGGTGCTCGAAATGATTATTCTTTTAAACATTGTTTGGTTGGTTGTTTGCCTGTTTTCTATATTTTCTTTTTTTCCACCTCCGCCATGAGAAAGGAGTCAAGTGCAGTCTAACAGCCTCAAAACCAAGATTGAAGACAGAGAAAAAAAAAAACAAATCATACAAACATAAGCATATTTTCACATATGAATGCCAAAATCGAAAAGACCAGACAATGCGACCTGACTGTCAGCCAGCCAACCAGCCAGCGAACTTCTTGTGAATTTCGACGATGGCACGTATGGCGTTTTTTTTTCGGTTTTGGTGGGTTGTATGATTTTCCTTTTGTGCGAGTTTGCGATTTTCCTTAAACTCATTTTTTTTGGTTTGGTGCTGGACTACCTTAAAAAACCAGCCAAAAAAGTGGCAGCAGCAATACAATTCGAACACGAATTAAACAAAGAAACCAAACATTGACTTTCGTCTTCTACTTTTGGGGAAGATACGAAAAAAAAGTTTCTTTCGTTGGCCTCAACTTCTGTTTTTGGCCATAGATGGATAGATTTTATTTTAGAAACTAGAAGCTGTTGCATATCAAACAGTTGTGGCCACCACCACTAGAAGAAGAAGAAGATGAGCCTCAAACACACACACATACATTTGTATGTATGGAAACATATGTGTGTGGTATTAATGCATTTTTAATTCCTTTGTTTTGGCAATTTATGGGAACACAATTGGCCGACGAGAGAGAAAAAAAAACAAAATAAAAAGGAAAACTGCTATTGAATTTTTCATAAGATAGCAAAAATATTTTAGATGAGTCGATGAATGAATAGATGAATCTATCAGCAGCAGCACCATCATCAGCAACAACATTTCATCATTCAGAGAAACTTTTTCCCAAACAACTCCTTTTGCGTGTTCTGAATATGTAAAAAAGAAGGAAAGCCAAAAACAGATTTCCTCCAAAAGTAGCAGAACTGATTCCCCACTGGCAGCTGCTGCCAGTTTGACATTCTTTGCCAAAAAACAGAGAATTTCGGTTTGGAATTTGCTGATTATCTTTGACATTTGTTATTTCTACTTCTTTTTTCCTTCCTCTTCTTTATTGGTTATATTGTTGTTCTTCTGCTTCTCCTAAGCTGATTACACACATTTTTGACTTATAATGATGATTTCTTCTTTAAAGCCATCCTTTATTTTGTGTGTGTGTGTGCTTTTTGGCAAGTATGGGAATATAAAAATTTTTAATTGGCATTTTTGTTAAGCTCCTCAAGTACTCTTCTAGTGCTATTATTGTGTGGCATAAAGTAGGTAGGAAGCTGAACAAAGAAATAATTGTCATATATGTTTTTTTGGGGGACCACATTGTCCACTAGCATTTTTCAATGATGGGGAAGAGTTCTAAACTTTCACTTGATTCGTCTTTTCCAGCAAGTCATGATTTGCTTAAAAACTAAAACGACAATTCAATAAAATGGCAAGGAAAGTTGTCTTCAAAAAAAAAACAAAAAATACTTATAAAATCATTTTTAAAACAATTTTTTTTTTCAAATCAAACTATAGGCTTAGAATTTTTTAAAATATTTTCTAAATGAAATCATAGGCGTTGATGTTTGAAAGATAATTTTTATAGTAAATCAAAATGCGTGGATAAGTTTTATACAATTTTTTTCCAAATCGAACTATAGGCTTGGGCTTTTTTAAAATATTTGTTTAGCAGCTACTATATGCTCGGATTTTTTTAAATTATTGTTTTATCTGCCATAGACTTGGATTTTTTAAAAATATTTATAAGCAGCTACTATAGTGCGGATTTTTTAAAAAATATATTTTAACAGCTATTTTTATACTCTTCATTTTTACTCTTATATTATGTCTTTGTGCATATGTTTGTAACAGGCAAAAGGCAACAAGATCGACACATGGTTCCTTTTGAGAATATACATAGAATCGCTTTCTGAGTCTATTTATGCATATCCGTCCGTCTGTCTGTCGATGTTAAATTGTAAACAAAGTACAGGTGCATTTATAATCCGAATTGGATGAAATTTGGCATAGGTAACTTATTTGACCCAAGGACGAACCCTATTTAAATTGGGAAAAATCGGTTCAGATTTAGATATAGCTCCCATATATATTTTCGTCCCATTTAATGCAAACGGTCCCTATATATCTTTCGATTTTCACGAAATTTGGTACAGTGTAATGAATTAGGTGTAGAATGATATGAGTCAAGTTTCGTGAAGATCGGTTCAGATTTGGATATAGCTCCCATATATATTTTCGTCCGATTTAGGGTAAATGGTGTACCAAAGTCGCTATATATATTTCGGTTTGTATGAAATTGGGCACAGCTTAGGCCTAGAATGATGTGTGTTAAGTTTCCTGAAATTCGGTTCAGCTTTTGATATAGCTCCTATATATATTAAAGAAAATATATTTTTCAAATCAAACCATAAATTTCGAACCATGACAAACTATAATCCTGCCTGCTTCGCGTCTAATTGATTGGTTAGACAAATTTTAAAATGATTTTACTAATTTAGCATTCAGAATTTTAAATCAGATCTTTCTCTTTCGAGTCGAGCTTAATGAGGCAAAAACTCAAATAAAAACTCAGAATTTCATATTTTTATAATGAAAGAAATACCAATCCTAGGACTAGGTCTTTATTTTGGTTTGGCCTTTAAATTTCCAATTTATACATTACATTGAAAATTGTATTTCCTGTAATTTTGTAATCTTCTGATTAATTTTCATTCTCGGTTTTCAGAAATCAATTTTGTAACTATAAACAATGAAAAAACCATAACAATTTTGTTCTTTCAAAATTTCATAATATTTTCCAGAAAGAAAAAAATTAAAACATACATTACCATTTCTTTTGTGGTCTATCCATCCGTCCGACTGCAGAGTAGATCGGACCTTTTAACCCAAACACACTAATAAACCACAAACCTAATTTCATTTCAATTGTTTTTAATCTTCAATCTGTCGATATACACCACACACATATTCTGATGGATTGATATATGTGCCAATTTAATTGTGTTTTCTATCTCTTATGGTTGGTTTTCTGGATCGGCCGATCGATCGACCACCAGTCATTGAAAATTTCCACCATCCATTGCTGGTGCTCTAATATTTATTCTAATGTTTATTTTCTTTCCATAGCGATCATTTCATCTTCTGTCTATCTTTGCGTTCATCGAATGCATTCTGAGAAATTGGAAAAATGCGTTAATTTGATTTGTTTTTCCAACTTCTCATCCTCCTCTGCGGTGGATAGATATGTGGCTTTGAAGAGTGTGTGTGTAAGGTGTTCTGTGTGCTGGCGTTAAAACAATCAATAGTGAATACTCGATCTTTCAATCCAGCCAAGAAAATATTAGAGTCGATCAGTCAGTCATTCAGTCAAGAGGTCTGCGGTATATTTGCTTTTGGCCATGATAGCAAAATGTCTAATGGCAACAACAAAATCGTAACGAAAACAAATGAGATTTACAGATTGTTTTTTATGGCACGATTAACGGTTTCAAGTGTTGAATGGTTGTGCGAAAAACAAATAAGAATGGATTTTTTTTATAAAAAATACGAGGGCAGGAAAAAAATTCTGTTAATTTTTCAAGATACCTCGAAGTTATATATTCAAAATGTAAGACGGGTCTCAGACCAAGCTGGATCATTTAGAAGGCCCTTATCTTCCCAGAGACATCCCCCTTCTTCCCAAACCATTTCTGATCAGATACAAAAACTATTGCCAAGTTCTGAAAGAATTCCGCATAAGAATAGTTCCGAATATAATTTTTATTAAAAATAGAAAATGTGAAAAAAATTTGAAATTCTTTTTTCGAAAATTCCACGTAATTTTCCATAAATTGTAATAGGATATCCTACAACTGCCGTGACATTCCACACCATTTGATATCCTTTATTTATCCATTTGCAAAGCAAGGTTACATTACTCCCCTTCCTTACCAAAAATGTCTAATATCCACTCTCCTCCTCCTTCTTCGGCATTTGACATTACCTAATATACTATCGTCCGAAGAAAAAAATCGAAATAACACTCACCCACAAATCTCCAGGATAATCATAAAATATTTGCAACATATTTGACTACTTAAAAGCCAAAACAAAAATCAAGGAACAGAAAAAAAACAACCACCAACAGATGTCAACTAAAAATGAAATAAATACTCCTGTCCTCCTCCTCCCCTTACGCCCCATGTCAGGACATACCACACCGACCATTCGACCAGCAGCTAGTATCCCGCTTATGCGGCATGCAATAAAACTTCATTTGATATGCTCACGTGTTGCATCCCCAGAGATTTGATTAAAAGCAAATATGAACAGCTAATAGCTGGACGAACAGCAAAATAACAAACCCACAGACACACTAAGAACTACATAAAGGACACTTTGGCCAAAGGAGGTATCCTTAACGGCGATAAGAAATTTAATACCGCAAAACATTTTTATGGATCTCAATGCGCTTTTATTGGATAATTTACTTTTACTTCAATGCGCAATTGAAGTACACTCACACACACATACGAATACACATAGACATCTAGTTTTTATCTCCACAGAAGTAGTTTATGATTTATTATTTACAAAATGACCAGTGACAGTTCGGTACATCGTCGTCTTCGTCTTAAGTTGTTATCACAAAGTTTTATCAACGCTAATGTTTTGGAGTTGTTTTTTCCTTCATCTTCCACTTCAAACTTCATTGAAGTCCTGGAGAGAAAGGGAAGGAGGAGGAGGAGAAGCGGAGGAGGTAAAGGCAAGGAAGTGTAGATATGTAACATGTTAGCAATTTAGGAAGATAAGGAGAAAAAATTTGATATGTAATCCCAAATTGCGGTAAAATAAAACTTTGATGAAACTATGACAGCTTATCTGGAAGAAAATGCGGTTATAAGGAACAGAGGATAAGGCAAAACAACTTCAAGGATATAAACTTTTTTCAGAAAAAACCCTCAAAACGTTCCATTTTTATTCAATACCTTAACATTTGTGGTTAAAAGAATGTCAGTTGCATCTAGTTTCTTATAAGCGAAATTCTCATAAACAATTTCCCTATAAGCAAATTTTTACAAAAAAATATCAAAAACTTCCTCCCCTTTCCCTTACATACCTTGTCATTTGCAGTTTACTGCAAGGCTAATTTGTCAATTATACACCCCCTCCCCCAAAAAAAATCTCCTTTGTTTCCCGAAAACCTGGGGAAATCAAAAATTCCTAACCTAAGATTTTTTTCTCACAGAAAAAAAATCGGAAATTACAAACAAATATCTCAATTTATTCTTCTTTTTTATATCAAAACAAAACTGGCTTAAAGGCTAATACAAATTTTTATTTGCCAATGGCAGAATAAACGAAGAATGCAGGCGAAAAAGTACCCCCCATCGACACGTGTCCTTCATTTGTTCTTATAAAAGAAACACGTGGCCTTATTACTTGTATAATAAACGCTGCTTTTTGTTGTTATTACTTTTTAATACAAGAAAAATATATATCTTGAATTTTATTTATATTTATTTTATTTTTTCTCTTTTCTTTTTCTCTTTTTAGGGTTTAAGACCAACAGAAACAGAATGACAAGAAAACGTTCGAGTCCCATGGGACTCGACATATATTTGTCAGCCATGCTGGCAATTGTTATGTTGCCATTATTAATACAAGCTGGTAAGTAGTCAATGCCTTTTTATATTTTATATATAAAATTATGTTTTTTTTTTCTCATATATGGATATAAGGATTTGTAGCCTGGGATTTTGTCGTTTTAGTCATTATTTCGCTTTTATGAATTTATGTTTGTAATTTTTTGTGGGGTATAATAAAGGTAAACATATTGTCATTTTTATATATAATGACATCCATAATCTCATAATAAGGTATATGATAATGTGATATTGTAGTTAATAGGATACCTTTTTTATATAAAAAATAAAGAGGAAAGAAAGAATAAATTAGGACTAAACCGATAAAGGAAGAAGATGAAGGGAGCAAAATATAGAGGCCCAATTTTGGGGGTATTTTCGAAAAAGTAGTAAAATCAGAACCTAAACAACATTTTAACGGGTTGACATTTTCTACAAAAATGTTCTCCTTAAAATTTCACTATATGATGCTGAACCACAGAAATCGATGGATATAACAAAATCGGTTCGGATATTGATATATCTACAAACATCATTTTTGTTCAATGACAATTTTATACTATTTTGAAAATGAGTCCATTTCGGGCACAATAATTCGATTTATAGGTATATGCCAAAGGAAAAAAATATTCTACACAAAATTTCACTATAAGTTACCCCACAACAGATATCGGTATATATAGAATATATCATTAAAAATCGGATCGAACTGGATGTATTTACAAAAAAGTAAATTTCTTGACTTCTTTACGAATAGCTTTCAAGATGTAATAATTTTTCACATACCAGTTCGTTTTAGGAAGTTAGTGCTAATGGAAAAATTATTCTCCACAATATTTCACTATGGGTCACAAAACAAACTAAATCTCTATATATAACGTATATCACTTAAATATCGGTCAATATTAAAAAAAAAACTTATTGTAATGGGTAGATAATTGAATTTTTGGTAATTTTATGTAAGCTTTGGAGTTTTGGCCGAATTTTCCGATTCAAAATTATTATAGAGGATTGATGTCAATGAAAAAATATCATACACCAAATTTCAGTACACGTCACCATACAAAAGAAATCGGTATATCATTCCGGAGGCCTGGATCGAGCTGGATGTATATGCAAAAAGTTAATTTCTTGGTTTCATTACGAAGGGGTTTAAAAATGTAGCGATTTTTCATATTGTCCTTCGTTTTAGGTAGTTGGTACTTATGGAAAAATTATTCTCCATAAAATTCGACTATGGGTCCCAGAACAAACGAACTCTCTATATGTAACGTATATCACATAAAAATCGGTGCAAATTTGGGCTATATTAAAAAAAATGATTTTTAGGGTAATTGTTTGTATGATTTCGTATTTGGGCTGAATTCTTGCACAAAACTCCATTCTATGAGATTGATGTCGATGAGAGAAATATTTTATACCAAATTTCATAATAGGTCACAATACAACAAAAATCGGTATATATAACATATATCACTAAAACATCGGTACAAATTTTGCCGATTTTGCAAAAAGAGCATTTAATGGTTTCATTAAGAAGCATTCTCATGTTGGCCCAATTTTTGACACAAGACATCATTTTACCACATTTTGTCAATGGAAAACATATTCTTCATAACATTTGACTATAGATTACAAAAATAAATAAATCGGAATATAATACATATTACAAAAAAATCTATACAAATATTGGTCAATATGCCGAAAAAACAAATTCTTGGATATTTTTTGTATGATTCGGATTTTTGGTCAAATTGCCCCACAAAACTCCATACTAGATGGTTGCTGGCAATGAGAAAAATATTCTATACCAAATTCCACACAATACATCGGTATATATAACATATATCACTGAAATATCGGTATAAATTTCGCCGATTTTTACAAAAATAGCATTTAATGGTTTCTCTACGAAGTATTCTCAAGTTGGACCACATTTTCACGTACCATCTTATTTTAGAGAGGTGAGGTCAATGGAAATTATATTTTCCATAAAGATTTACTATAGGTCACAAAACAAATGAACCATCTATATTTAAGGTATATCATTTAAAAATCGGTAGAAATCTGGAAAATAAACAAAAAACTGAATTTTTTGCTCTTTTTTGGTATAATTTTCTATTTGATCCGAAATCCACACAAAATTAATTTTTCGATGATGATGTCAATGTAGGATGTATTCTAAATCAAATTCTACTATAGGTCCCGGAATACAAGAAACATGTAGATATATTCTGTATCACTTCAAATCACGTTCAAAATTCGATACACTATTAAAGAAAGCTTATTTTTGGGTCTTATTTTGTGCGACATTGAATGTTGGTCATTTTCTTTTGTTGTTGTTCATTTTGTCGACATGCTCTAAGAGAGGGAAATATTCTCCATGAATTTTTACTTAGGGTCTCCCTATAAAATTAATGTGTGGATACGATATATCCTCAAAAAATCACTTTTTTAATTATACCAACATGTAACCTTTTCCAACCTTTTTTGGTATAATTTTGAATTTGGTCAATTTATATAACTCGTTTTATCGGCAGGATCTCAAAGAGCGAAATATTCTTCATGAAATTTCACTAGAAGTTGCCAAATAAAATAAATCTCTAGGCATTTTATGCACTACCCAAAAATCGGTTCAAATAGGGTTATAACAAAAACATGACCTTTTGATCTTTTTTGATGTAATTTCCAATTTTTGGTCGAATAATAAATTAAAACTATTCTTAGGCGAATAGAAAGAAATATTATATACAATATTTGACAGTATGCCACCAAACAAAATAAATTCCTAGCTATAATATTTAACCATTAAAATATTACATACAAATTTGGGTAATTGCTTTAATTTTTTTTAAATTTTAAACCTTTATTTTTGGCAAAATTTTAAATTTAGGTCGATTTTTTCCATATTGGTTAATTTTTTCGTACTGGTTTCAAAGAGAGAAATATCCTCAATCGAATTTGACTACAAGTCACCTTTCAAAGTTAATCTCTAGGAAAAATAGATATCCCTAAAAAAATCCTTTCAAACTTGGACATATTAACTGAAAGTATGCTTTGGGCTTTTCTTTGTGCAATTTCCAATATTACCAATTAAAAGTAATTCCAGGTTGATGACCTTAGAGAAAGAGATATTTTGCACAATATTTTACTATATATATAATAAATCTCAAGCTGTAATATTTAATAATAATAAAATTGTTACAAATTTGAAATCTCTCTAATGTCTGTTTCATTGCAATTTATATTTACTTTTAAATTTAAAATTTTTGTTTTTCTCTCTTGTATTATTTTAAAATACTCTCCTTCAATTTACTTAAAAACTAACACTCCATTGTCTATAAAATTTCACAAGGAAAAAATCTCAAATATTTATTTTTAATTACATTCATTTCCCATAAATTGCAGTTTTATAAACCACAATGACAGTATAGCTTCTACGGCAAATTCCTTTTTATGGCATTACAGAAAGAAAGAAAGACAGACAGACAGATTTTTTTTTTTATTTTTACTAACTGACACTTGAAAATCTTGTTCAATTTAAATTAAAATGTGTGTAAGTGTGACTCAATAAAAATGTCATTGTTTTAAATGAAATGTGGACATGAATATGTTTCATTGGATTTTTCTGCAGTAGCAGAGGGGAAGAATGGAAGTTTGGGAAGTAGGGGGAACATTTTGCAAAATCATCTGCAGTGAATTTATGTGTCGCCACACCACACCAAGGGGGAGTGGTGTTAATTGAGGACAGCATCCAGTATTTCAAATTTCCCCCATTCAACCAAAAAAATAATATATGGCCAAATAAGTAACACACAACAAAAAATATCTACATATGTATGCTTGTATGTAGGTATGGACACAAGAACAAATAAAATATTTCCCATACACACTCATGAAATTTGGGATTCACACATGTGTATGTATGTGTGGCTGGCTGTCTGTTTGTCTGTCTGCCGACCTGCCTTTGCCTTTGTCTGTCCATCTGTTTTGTCACCATTTATATACAATGGGATTTAGATATTTTATTTTCAAAAAAGATACACAAGTATTTTGCAACATTCAACACGGACAAGTGAATGATAAATGCATTTTGTATATAGTACGGTCGGCAAACATAACAATCAAACACACGCACCAAAAAAAATTCGACAGTGTCACTGACATTTGCCACATCCTCCCTAACAACAGGGATAGCAAGCGACCCCACACCAGCTATGAAATATCAGCGTAGATGATTAAGCAGAAATAATGCAACAGATTTTTGGGTGTTTGATTGGCACATGTCTCTATATATATATTTTTTTGGTGCAATGGTCAGCCAATCTAAGGGAGAGAGGTGGAGGGTGGTTAGATAATTGAAATTACACTGTATAAATGTTATTACCTAGCAGGATTTTTTTTCACCCGACTGTCAACGGCCCGCCATAGATAAGGGTAATTTGTCATTTTCGGTCTTCATCAATAGATTGGCCAAAAATTGAAATCGATGGAAAGTGCAGATAATAAAAATCGGCTTCATCATCAGCATCATCAAGGGTCATCTGTTGTTAATTTAGGTGGTATTAGAGCCACATAAAAATCTATTAGTGCATCAAATAGATTGAATGGTTGTTACACAGAAAATGCATTCTGTTATGGTCCAGCAGAAAATCCCTTTCCAATTTAAGGGTGACTATCCCTTGCAAAAATTCATTTTAGCACACAATAAATTTTTTGCAAACCACCCCTCCCTCACAAATGGCCGGATCCTGGTTTCGGACAAATGTCTGTTACATGCTGTTGATGATTTCCGTGTGTTGTTACAGGTTTCGTATTTCAGCAATGTTTGTTTGTTTGGCTGTGTTTGTTTTGAAACACATGTTTCTTAATTTAGACCAGTAATGTTAATAAACCGAACATCCATACACACACACACCCTCAAGCAGCCGAACATTTACACCTTTTTAAGAAGGATGTAAATATTCGCAGCATTTCCTTTTGCAACCACCACCGACCGGCCGGCCAGCTCACCCACATCAGAATCACATCTCTTTCTCTATCGGCGAAAATTGTCAAATGTTTTCATTTCATTTTGGTTTTGTGTTTGTTTGAATGTAAAATAAATATAACCAAAATGTATCCTCTCCCCTCTCCTTGTCCACCCCCATACGGTTGTTATTCCTGACGTATTTTGTAATCCCCAAGATTTCGTTATGAAGGCTTAATCAAAATATTTTTGCCAAAATAACCAAAGAACAAATCTTAATAAAAATAAAAATAACCCAAACAAAAGAAAGGGGCAATTTAAGGAAATGTGCAATAATAAAAAGGAATACGGTAGAGGGTACACAAAATAATAATATAGAGTTCAATAGCCTTAGGTATTTGATACAAAAATATATTTGTAAAAATATTACAAACATAAAATCCTATATTTTGTAAATATAACAATTTTCTATACCTTCAAGAGAATGTGTGTTGGATACTTTTAGGTGCAAATCGCCTCAGCTGAAAATCATACCAATTGGGGATTTTAAATTACTTTTTCCATAATAATATTATTAATTCCGCAAATATTATTATATTATTTATTATTATATATATTATTTAAAAAATCTACAAATAAACCCCGTTCAATAAATAGTATTAGATTTCTTTAATAGTCCTTGATTACAGCTCTGATATAACTTTATGAAAAACATTTATTAAAAACCCACGCTTATAACTCTCACAAAGCTTTAAAATGATTTTAATTTTCACAGAGCTGGACAAAAATCAAAAAAGATATTTCATTTATATAAAAACTGCACTTACAAATTTCCAAAGCTTAATAAAATCCACGCTTAGAACTCAGGCAAAGCTTCAAAGACTATACGCTTTTATCTACTTACAGAGCTTTTTTCGTAACTCTTAAAAAGCTTTAGCAAATTATAACTCACGCTAATAACTCAAGCAAAGCTTTAAAGAATATACGCTTTTAACTACTTAAAGAGCTTTTTTTGTAACTCTTAAAGAGCTTTAGCAAATTAGTATGAGCCAAGCAAAGCTTTACAATAATCCACGTTTAGAAATCAACCATAGCTTTTTATTAAATCCTAAAAAAATATATCATGATTGTAATTCCTATAGAATCTAAAAAAAATGTTTAAAAAAACCGCACAAAAAATCCCTAAAGCTTAATAAATTCCACCCTTTAACTCAAAACTTCAAAAAATACATGCTTATAACTCCAGCAAAGCATCAACGAATATACACTTTTAAATCCAACATAACGTTAAGAAAATATAACGCTTTTAACTTCCACAGAGCTTAAACAAGTTCAAGTTTCACAGAGCTTTAACAAATTATTTTAAGTCAAGCAAAGCTTTCAAATAACCCCCGCTTATAACTCCCACAGAGCTTGAAAGTAAATCTTGAACAAATGACCAAGCTTTTAACTTCCACGGAGATTTAAAAATATAACGATTCCAACTTCCACAAAGCTTTAAAACTATCCCGCTTTTAACTTTCAGGGGGCTTGAAAATGTTCTTTAAAAAATCCACGTTAATTAAAAAATGGCAAGCTTTTAACTTCCAAAGTGATTGACAAAAGTCAGTAAAAAGTATCATCATTTGAACTCCCAAAGGACTTCAAGAAATCTACGTTTAAAAGTTAACAAAAGCATACAAATCCACTTTTTTACCTTTTACTCCCACAATGGTTAATATTATCTTTAAACACCCACTCCCAAAACTCTAACATAGCTTAAAAAAAAATTTGGCTCGTAACTCTCAGAGTTCTTAAGAAAATTGGTAAATCCACACTTTTAACTCTCCCAGAGAATGCCCATCAGATGTTTAGAAAATATTTATAAAATAAATACGTTCAGTTACAACTCTGACAGAGCTTTCAGAAATATTCATATTTTGTTCTGATTTACCCCACTCAAATTTCGGTTTTTCGTAAAAAAGTTTAGGTCATACGTTACCATACTATTTGAAAAAAATTGTAATACCATATTCAGCTATTGTTTGATGCAAAATAGAATTGAACCTTATTATTTTTCTATTTCCATAAAATAAAAAATTTCCCCCTAAAAGTATGCATCACACATTGTCCATACACACAACTCATGCATTTAATTAGAGCTACGCATTAAATAATATGTTTCGAATATTAATATTGAATATTTTTTTAATCAAGAGAAAGATTTTTCCTATATTTCAATGTCCCTCTCTCTCGCTCTTTTGTGTTCTCATTCCCATTTCTCTAATATTTCATATTTAAAATATGTCATTGGTTTCAAGATCACTTTTTGCTGCATTGACTGCACATAAATATCTCTGGGAATGAGGTTACATGTCTGTGAGATATTTTCGATTTGTTTTTGTTGGTCTTACACTTCGTCTGTCCCCCTTTTAGCTAGAACAATTATTTGCCTTTAGCCATCAACGATGGATGGATGGATGGATGGACATTTGACAGTTTATGGTTAAGCAGTGCATTTAAGTCCACAACATCTCGTCAATTCTTGGACAATAACAAAAGGGTCACAAACAATACCAAAACAAACAACAAACAGCAACAACAACAACAAAGACAACAATGACAACATCGTCATTCAAATAAAAGCCAACAAAGAAATCAAACAAAAACCAACTGTCAAACACACAATATTTTTTGTTTTGTTTTGTTCAATAGGCGGTAGGTTAGCTTATTGTTGTTGTTGTTTTTGTTGCACATCATACCAAAGAAAAGTTCTGAGGCAGACAAACATGCATGCAACACACGACATGACACACAACCCAAAACAATGCACATGTGATGTGGTGTTTGGGCCAACATGTCTGGCATAAATTGTGTCCCTTTCTTCTCCGTCAGACATGAAAATGAAAATAATGCAGAGACCGACAGACAGACGGAATGCTGGCTGGCTGGTTCGACGTTGACGTCAACGTTAACGCCGCCTCTTTTCGCAGAAGTCGAATCGAACTGCAAATGAATGGGAATCTATGAATGAACGACTTGAAGGAACATAGAAACTAACATTGGCCCAGGCCCATATGCCTGCCCATCCATATGAATGGTGAAGTAAACTTTTCACATAATTCTATGTAGCCAGCCGGTCGCCTGATAGATTTTGACAACTCAATGACAATTCTTAGAAATATTTACACAACAAATGCAAAATGCATTTTTTTGAGAACTATGGAAAATTTCAAAAGTTTATAAAATGGGTCATTAGTTGCAAACGGTGTGTATATGTGGAGGATAGATAGATCGATTGTGGCATGCATGTTTTTGTGGTGGCTGGGGAAGACAAAAACAAAACCACATCCTAGTTCAAAACCAAAAAACAATAAATGAAATATAAATACCACAACTGAAGTTTATTTACTTGGCTAAATATTTGCATGATGTTTGAGGAAGGAACTTGGAAAATATGACACACTTGAAAGTAGGCAGTGGGGCTTTGATAAAAATAATTTCCCGTCACTCAGATATGGAGACCTTTAAAAAAATACAAAAATCAGCCAAAAACTTGAAAATTTGACAAAAGGTTTTCATAAACCTCGAGGACAGTAATTTTTTTTGTCAACATTTCCTTTATGACGAGGCTTCACTGTTCAACATTTTCCCATTCCCAAAAAAAACCTTGGCTATTATTCATTACCAAATACTTATTATTGGTATGCATGTCAGCTACAAAAGAAAGTAAGTCGATGGTCACACAGTCAGTTTCATGAAAGGAAAATTGAGTTTTTTTATAGAAAATAGAAGAGAGAGTTAAGGAGAAAATAATTATGTTGAAATATTCTGGGTTTGACCCTCCACTGAGTTTGGGGGTTTTTTGACAGATGATATATTTGCATGAAATAAAATGTGTGCCCCTAAAAGTATGCATCATACATGGCAGATACGTTTTGGTAGGAAGATTTTTCACCCTAAAATGTCGAATTTTTTGAGATACCAATATATAGGGGAGCAATCCCAAAAAATTACATTGACCCCACGAGAACTCAAAACACCCGATTACAGCCAAATCGGTTAAACGTTACCAAAATATTTAAAATACCAACATTTTTGGGGTTTAGATTTTTAATTTTTAGTAAGACAATATGCTACCCCATAAGAACTCAAAACACCAAATTACAGCTCAATTGGTTGAAAAAATACCTTGTTCAAACTCTTCAAAATACCGAGTTTCTGAGTGCAGAGGGTCTGCAATGTCTTCTCAAATTCCTTTAAACAAGAGCTCGATGGAAAAAAGCCTGCACACATCCAATTCACTGCTAACCGCATTCTTGTCGGCAATCGTTTTCAATATTGTCTTCCCTAACGGACAATATTGCCTTCCTTTCTGATGGAAGTCGTTGTATCCACATCTGTTTCAAAATGTCGTTTCAAACCTTACCTTAAGATAAACCCAGAATTTCGAATAAGAAATCTGAAGGCTTTTTGTCTCCTAGTTCAATGTTCGTCCGGAGCTTCTGAGACGGTTCTTTTCATCTGAATTCTTGAAACTGCTTATATGTTTGTACATGTTTTCATCAGGAGGATCGACGACGATGTCTGATACCTTCTCCAAAACACTGCTCTCGATGGATACGACAACGGTATGGAATTTCGTGGAATCTTGCACAATATAAGCCATAATGAATTGCGATTCCATTTGCTTGAACCACAGCAGTGAGTCGGCAATCTCCAAAATAGAGGGACTTTTGGTGTCACCAAATACAGAAACCGAAAATCGATGCTACCTTGACGAAAATGACAAATTTAATATACACACGACCATGTGGATGAGGATATAATAAATAAATATAAATGTGGTGTATAGCTTTAAGGTTAATCATAGATGAATTGATTTCTTAAAAATTGAGTTATCCATTTCTGGAATTAAAGGAACTAAGTCATTCATCTAGATCCATGGTTCAATCGTTCACGAGCACACATCATTAATTCGATGATTGCATCAAAATTAACTAGATGAACTTTATTAACGAAAAACCGCATTTAGAGCCGATCGTTCCTTACGCTGAATATTTCCTCTGAACTAGTTCGTTCTGGGACGATCCAACTCTACATTCAGTATTAAATGTTCTAGACAGATTTCGATTCGTTCTAATAATCGAAATTGAACTTTGGAAAATTTTCCCATCATTGGCAAGAAGAGCTGATAGATTCAATTTCTGTGCAAAGCATTTTAAATATGCTGATTACATTCGTCCGCTTCTAGATTTTCTACAATTAGACAACATTTTGAAGACAACACTGCACTTAACATCGAGGATTAGTTTGTCGCCTTGTCGCTCTACCATGATTTCAGTTGGCATGACAAAATCGAGCTGGAATTTTATTC
This sequence comes from Musca vetustissima, assembly GCF_032173495.1. Classification (NCBI taxonomy): domain Eukaryota; kingdom Metazoa; phylum Arthropoda; class Insecta; order Diptera; family Muscidae; genus Musca; species Musca vetustissima. The sequence goes on along the minus strand of NW_026873023.1, from coordinate 87,738 downwards.
TGATCCAGAATCTTTTTATCTGTTCATCCATTAAAAAATAGAAAAATCGGGGAGTGTGATGCATAGTTTTAGGTCCTTTTTTTGTTTTCTAAGGATCTCATGCCAAAAATAATTGGATTCGGATTCTCATAACTGCACTTGATATTTAAAAAAAACTGAATATTTTTTAAATATCCAATTCATTGCCCATAAATTTTATAAATATCAACACGTTATAAAAAAAACTAATTAACCACAATGTGAATGACTCTATAAAAATAAAATTAATGATATAAAATCAATCACGGCAATAAAATGAGTTTTTTTTCTTTACCTCTTCAAACAAAAACAAAAAATCTTTCAGTAAAGCCGTTTCAAATATAACATAAGGCCACAGAGACAAAGAGAAGAAGAAAACAACAACAATAAAATAAAAGTAATTGAAAAAAAATAAAACCAATAAACCGATACTGCAGATAATTAACAATGACACTTTATGGTATTGAGATTGAAATGTTTTAGAAGGGTACCTAACCATAATTTTTGGCAGAGAGAAGTGTGAAGAGGAATAATATTTTGAACATCTTCTCAGCATTCAAAGTTGTATGTTTGCTATTTTTTGATGGGGGCAAATAATATTTTGATAATCTTCACACCATGCAATATTTATATCTGTTATTTATATTTCTCACTTCCTTGCTCCCTCCTTCCATCGGGCCAAAACTCAATATTTGAGTACCGTGTGAAGATGCTATTTTTTAATGATAATAGCTTCTAACGCCCATGGGCCTGAAGGCAATTTCATGGATATCAAGATAAGTTGTTGATTATTTGCCATTAAGAAACAAAGATAGCCCCCAAAAAGTTTGATGATCTCTTCTCGCGGAGGAAATTTATTTGATTTTTTTTATTTTTATTGTATTTTGAATTTAAAAATAAACTACAACAACATTTGCATATAACAATTGGAATTGTTTGCTATTATTTTATGGTTTACATACATTTGCCGATGACTTAACAAAAATTGTTTTCTTTAAATAAACTTCAAGGTCATCGGGGTATTGTATAGAAAATAATAATAACAATACAGAAAAAAATCTGTAATAAGAAAGGAGGAGACCTTCTTGATTTTACCACCTTGATTTTAAACTTCAAAATTTCATGTACATATTTTGAATTTTTTGTATTAACAATAACTTCTATTGAAAATCGGTGGAGTGGAAAATAATTCTAAAAACAGTCAAGCAATATCTGCCAAAACCTTTACAATATTTCATATATTGTAATTTTTATGGTATTTTAATTTTTTCTTCTTTTTTTATTCACTGGTCCACGAACTTTGGAACTATCCACTTACTTCTTTTTTTCTCCCTCCCTCCCTATCACCATCAAAAAATCGTAATGTTGATCATGTTTATTGTTTATGACTATGACTCAGTTATTTGATTATAATCATCATCATCAACACCCTGAACACTGGAATCACATAACACTTAAAACGTGACAATCATCAGCAGTTGCTTTTTTGTTCATCCATCCATAACAAAATGATGTTGAGAAGCTTGAAAGAAAAAAACAACACTACGAAACTTGTTAAAAGAGGCGTTTATTTGATATAGCCATCAATCAAAAGCCCCAAAAAATCTAAAAAAACATAAATAAACATTTTATTTGAAAATCTAAAAGGAAACCAGAAGAAGAAGAGGAAAAAAATTTAGGGTATTAAGAAAAACAGGTGTTCTTTAAAAAACGAAATAAATTTTGTTTGTTTTGTCTATATATCTTCCTCCTATCAATCTCCAACAAAAAACTGAACTCAAAAATTGATTTGTAGTTTTTGTTTGTTTCATTCTTTGGGAACCTAAATCAATTTGTAATCTTTTTGCCAAAATTCCACCCCTTTTTCAAATATCGTTTTTATTTTGAGTTATTAGTTATTTGGTCTTATGATCTCTCCCTTCTAAAGGCTAATGAACTTTTGCCTCATCATTAACTAATAGACAGGCCTTTTTTGCTGAATAAAAGTCAAGGAACTTTAATGCTAATAAATGTGTTTTTTAAAAAATTTGAAAACATAAATTATAATGGAGCTTTTAAAAATGGGAGTTGTAGAATAGGTAACTCAAATATTACAAAATTTATCAAATATGTCGATAATATTAAATAACATTATTCATTCAGTTCAGAATTAAAAGAACTAAATCATTCACTCTAGTTCCATCCTTCCCTTTAGTTCAATCGTTCATTTGTGAATGTCAGTGAATGAACAATTGTATCAAAAGGAACAATCTGAACTTGATGAACGAACGTGCGAGTTCTAGTACCGGTCGTTCCTTCCGCAGAATAGTTCATTTGAACTAGTTCGTTCTGAACGACCTAACTGTACCTTAAGCATCAAATGTAGCAGAAAGACGCAGCTCGTCCTTAGGCTTCTCTTGTATTCAATACTTGTATCATTAATTTCTTTGCTCTAATAATAGAATTTGATCTATGGAAAGTTTTCCCATCATTGGCAAGAGGAGCTGACAAATGAAATTTCTGTTCAAAGCATTTTAAAGTCCTCCATAGATTTTTTACAATTAGACAACATCTTGAAGACAACACTGCACTTAACATCGGAGATCAGATTGTCGCCTTGTTTTTCCCAATTTCTTCTACAAACTTTATTTCAACTGCAACTACCCCATGATTATCTTCCTTTTTCTTCAGCTTGCCCATTAATTCCACTTTGCTAAACTGCAGAATTTATGTTTGTTCCTGCTTTTTATAGACATCTGATTCTAACTCATGCGTTTTATCCAGTAGTTTTTTCTACTAGGGAAATGTAAATCGATTTTCGACTAATCGATATTTAAATTTTCTGTTCAAAGGAGGACTCTCCAAGAGTCCTCCACAGATTTTCTGCAATTAGACAACTTTTTGAAGACAACACTGCACTTAAAATCGGGGCTTAGTTTGTCGCCTTGATTTCCCCAATTTCTTCTACAAACTTTGTTTCAACTGCAATTACACCATGACCATCTTCCTTTTTCCTTAGCTACACTTCCACTTTGCTAAACTGCAGAAGTTATTTTTGTTCCGGCTTTTCATAGACATCTGATTCCAACTCATGCATATTCTCCAGTGGTCTTCCTACTATTTCCTCAGGAATCAACTACCTGAGATATATATTTATTGCCTTCAGGTATTCGATATTGATTATCACGATAATAAACATGTCTCGCGTCGTCAAATCGGCTAATTACATAATCGGCTTCATTGTAGATTTCCTCCAATGCCAAATCATACATTCTAGAGTAGTTGGTGAATATTGAGAATTAGAATTCCTTAATCAGTTATTTCAATTCTTCCAACTCGTCTTTAATATTGTTTACCCATTTCTTTATTAGACCTACTGTCCGGAAGGGAATTTATTTTGTCAAATGCTTACATAAGACATTAAACTCCTGGGCATTTCGATTAAATCGCCTGTAATTGATCTTTCTCTCCTCTTCATAAAGCGTATCGTCGTCACATTGGTTAATTACTTAATCGGCTTCATTGTAGATTTCCTGCAATGCAAAATTATACATTCTGGAATTCTTGGTGAAAATTGGGAAATATAATTCCTTAATCTCGGATACAACTTGTCTTTAATAATGTTTACCCATTCCAGACTGTACTTTACATTACTCTCCTGCTCATCAAGTTTTTTCCCAGGACTCTCCGGCAAAATCTGGCACTTTCTCCATCTTAGTTTTTTAAATAAACAACAAATAAACAATCAACAAGAGGATAACAATCCTCTTGGAACAGAAAACCTGTAACAATTCTTCTTAAAATTTTCTCTTCACAAGTTCAATTTTCAAATCAACAAATTTAATATTTCAAATTCTGTTTAATTATGATTTTATAACTTACTGATTTATTTGTTAATTAGTTTTTAATTATTAATGGTCGTTTTTTTACTGAAATAAGTACATCAAATAAATAAAAACATGAACAAGTAATTTTATTTAATCGGAAGAAGTTGCTGATCATTATCATCTTTTTTTAGGGGTAATTTGCTAAAATGTTTTTATAATTATAAGCCATAAGCAATGCGGACACGCAAAATATTGAAGAACACACAAAATAATAATGGAAGCCCATAAACAAAATAGATGAATTGATTTATAATTATTGCGCGCGTACACACATACAAACAAAAAGGTCATAACATTTGAACTCATCAAAAGATTAGCTGAAGAAGTTCTTTTTGAGTTTTGAACTTTCAAAGTCAAGGTTAATAAGAATTTTGACATACGCTCATTATTTTAAAGAATATAATTATGGTGTATTATTTACAAAAATTCTAGAAAAGGCTCTCACATGTTGGCATTCTTCATAAAACATTGAGAATGTTTTGCACAACTTCGTTATTTTAGACTATGAATCCATTTCATATTTTATGATCGTTAATCTGTTGTTTAACTTTTAATGGTGTGGTCTCCAAACTATAAGTATCCGACTAATTCTATCAATATTTGAAATTCAGATGATTTAGCTTTTTTTAATATTTATTGATTAGCTGAGCCCTTAATCACGCACATTTTTGAAACGGCTTTAACCTGTTTCTTAAATATCGATTATCTCATAAAATGTGTTTTTTTTTTCATCTCAAAAATAGTCATGATCTCAGTCAACTCCAAAAAAATGTGACCCACTTCTATGACCAATCAAACCACTTCATACCTCTATTAAGCATAAAATAATAACAAATTTATTTGTTTATGACACCGTTAGCTAATATTATGGAATTCTTTAAGAGAAAAATAAATAAAACAACCGTTATTTATGGGTCATGATCACACTTCAAAAAAAATTTCGGCACGAGTCCATTGACACGGTAGCACCAGCTATGCTAATTGGGCCTTAAATTATAACCGAAAAAAAAACAACTATGTACATACAATGAAAAATATATCGGACACCTTAATTAGCAACTAGGTGTAAATTTATAACACTGACACAAACACACACACACACTCCGAAATTCACATGGTAGCAATAAAATTGATATCAAAGAAGTTCAGACACACAGACTCTTGGTTGATATGCTCCAAAGAAAATTTTATAATAACAGCAACAACAACTAAAACGAAACATAAAGGTCAAAAACCTTTAAGCTAAAGTGGTTTTCGTTTTGTTTTGCTTTTTTGCGGCAAAATAAAATAAAAATGTTGGTATAAAGTGGGTAGCAACGCCTACCCCAAAAATGCCCCTCACGACCAGTATAGTTGGTATACGGATCCACACGATCAACGGTAATTTAGGTTTTGCCAAGTAGCCAAAATAAAGCACGTGAACTTCAATTTGTTGTTGGGTTTCTTTTTATTCTCCTCTCAGCCAGCCAGCACATGATAATGACCTGGCCCGCATGTTTTGTATCTACTTGCGGAAATGTGAACTGTTGCTGCTGGTTTGTTAGGTTAAGGTCTGCTAATTGAAGCACGACTTTTGCTCGAGTTTCAGTCCGGCTATGGGTCTCTATGTTGTTTTTGTTTATGGAATTTAATCATTGACTTAATAAATTTTAATTTTTCTCGATGAGTAATTTTGTATGTTGATATTATGAGACTTCCTCCACACACCCTCATTTACCACGATCTTCATCGTCATCATTATAACAATAAAATTGTGAATAAACAAAACCCAACAAAAAATGAGATCAATGCACTTCGTGGTCATCATAATAAGCTTCTTGTGGGGGGAATAGTGATTTTGTTTACAAATATTTAAATAAAAAAAATAGGTGATGCCAGATTTGAGTTAGCTCTGGAAGGGTATACAATTGATTATTAAAAATATTTATAAACAAATATCAATGGAATACTTGAGCAAAATTCGACGACATAACCGCAGTTATCTGTGAGACCCTCCGTTTCACCATGTAGTAAAGTAGAAGTTCAGCAGCGGGCGAGTGGAATTGCAGGATTCTAAATTTACAGAGTAGTTTTAGAGCCAAAATTTTTAATTGTTGCACAAAGACGAACCACAATATGAATATGAATGTTAGACAATAAAAATGTGCAGCTGATTGATTTGTACACCTGATTGACTTTTGAGCGAAATCCAATTACAAACTCTCAGTTTTCTGTGATGATCTCTGTTTAGCCCCACATATTAATTAGTCACTAATGTTCTAAAAGTTCTGCTAAAGGTCTATTGGATACGCAGGCATTCCTAATTTACAGAGTAGTTTCAGAGCCGAAATTAATTTTTGCAGAAAGACGAATCACAATACATATGAAGAAGAATTATCAGCTGATTGATTTAGGCAATGGATTTGGCATCACTTTTCATGTAAAAGAACCTTCCTGAAGACCTCTTCAAAAAGCGTCCAAAACACTCTTAAATTAATATTTATTTTCTTATATGTGGCAATAAAGGAACCTGATTTTGAAATAACAGAGGTCGAATATAGGACGTTCTAACATTCCTTAGTGGTGTCATCACTGGAAGTTAACTTTCCCAGTTCGATTTAAGCAGTATAAATGGTCAAGCCACATTTTTCCAGAGTCTGATAGTTCCCAGAAATATGGAACACTTTTTTCCGAATTTATTGGTTATTGAGTTAATAAATTCTCCCATAACCAAGGGGATACAAGAAACAATTTAATTTATCGATTAAACTTCGTACAAAATCGAATATGGCAACCCCCTTACTTTAATGAGATAATCTGAAGAAAACAAGCGGATAACTCTTGAACATAACATTGGCATCATTTGAGCTTAAGCCAAACACAAACAATGCCACCACCACTACTACCACCAACAACACCACCGCCAAAGACTTCCATACACCAAAATAAATAAATGACTTCAAGAGATTAACCAACCACAAAAAAATTTCATTGTCAAGGTAAAAGTAATTTGTAATCGCATTGCTTTTTTGTTTTGATACAAAATGAGCAAGCAGCAAACGGAAACCAAAAGAAGAAAAAAAAACAAAATCCGAACAAAACAAAGAAAAGGAAATAAAATCAAAATTAAATGCTTAAACCGTTATAAGCAAGTTTGGGTTTTAGGGAGGGTTCAAGAAGCAATAATAATTATATAATTTCCGAATAAGAAAAAAGTAATTGAAATTAATTAATTTCTGGGGAAAACAGAAGTGTTTCGAAACAATTAATCTCAAATTATGAATGCTGTGCGGAAGAAATACTTTTCTTTTAATGGAAAATTGATTGATTTCCTTTTTTAGATTTTGGTGGGATCCGAATATGGAGCACTTCAGAAAGTCATAATTTCTTTTTGGATAAAAAAAAAATCTTAAGAATTATTTTTGAGTGCCTCCACCAAAACAACAACTTTGAGATTTCATAAAGTAGCAACATTTTCTTTTTCTTGTTTCCTTGAATGATAGTCATCGGAGAATGTGGTGTTAATACGATTCAACACTTGCTGGAAGTGGCCTTAATTGTTTGATTTATTATTTTCCTTTGATTTTCGTGTGCGTATTTATTCTTTCTCTTCTTTTGAGATTTTTTGTTATTTATTGAAAGTAAATTTTGAAAATTGCTACGCATGTTTGCTTAAAATTTTTTCGGGGTAAACAAACTTTTAGCACTTATTTGTTGACTTAATGGAATAAATAAAAGAAGAACAATAAATTTGGAGTTTATGAATAAGGGAAATGCAGAACTTTGCATAAGTGTACTTAAAAAAATAAATGTGTACGTGGAAAAGAAAACTACATTGGAGAAAGGAACAAGACATCATCTTCAAAACTGGGTTAACTGGGTTAGCTTTGCACCTAAAACTTAAAAACAAATTTTATATTTCATAAAAGATGTAATTTTATATTAAGCGATGCAGAATCTGAAATGAAGTCTGTATACCAATTATATATTGTTGTTGAATTATGTCACGAACACACCCATTGTAAATAATACACTTATCGATAGCATTTAGTACGATAAAAGATAACAATGTAATTAGCATGATGCAATAAAAAGGGAAATAAGCCATTTTTGGCGTACCCTCAGAGGACACAAAATATAGATAAATATTAATATATAAATACTTAATTAATATGTATATTTTAATCCAGAACTGACGTATTATATTATTATAACAACACCAAGCAAATTTTATGAGACCACCTGCCAACTCAAACATAAAACTCTCATTTTAAAACACCCAGTTCTTTAACCTCCTCCTCCTTTTTCAAACCATTGTCTTTACAACTCATTTGATGTTTGACAAGAACATCTTCTTTAAATTCCATGTAGGTTTTTTTTTCAAAAAAATGTTTAATGAATTCTTATTTTTTCTCATTTACCATTCCAAAACAAAACACATTATTTTATGTTTGTTTTCAAAACTCTTTTTCACATCGTCAAGTTCTTCACAGATTTATTGCCGGCATTCTACTTATTGTTTAAATTGTTATTAATGATTATTTCTTCTGCTGTCTCTCTTTTGGTTATTATTGTTTATTTTGTCATTTATTTGTCATAAATATTCATTGATTTTGTTTTATATTTACAAAACACACAAAAAACCGTACTTTTGTGTATTCTCAACGAGCGGTATTTTGACAAGGCGTTAAAAAAATACAACATTTTCAATAATTCAGTTTTTGGCTTCTTCTTTTGAAGACATAAATGAAGTACCGTTAATAGAAGCTTAACAAACAAAAAATTTAACATAAATACATATGTATTTAAGAATTGTAGCTCTTGGGGATTATTTTTTTCCAAAAAGTGTGGGCTTTTGTTGTGGTTATGAGACAATTGAAGATGCTTTTAGTTTTGGAATGTTAAACAGTTTTGATACCTTTTTTGGAGGAAAAGAATAAGTCCATATTTGTTTGAAAACAGAAGTTCTTAATTTGTAACGTTTATTTGGGTATATTTTCTAAAATAAATTATTAATATTCATTTTTTTTATTTTTAGGTGAGTAAATTTTGCAAAAAAAAAAAATAAATAAATAAATCTGCCTAAAAAATAAATGACTGATGTGACAACAGGTATTTATAAAACTAAATACGAAAGCTACTCGAATATATTAAAAGCAGAAGGCAAAAGTCTGAAACTTATATTATATGTTGAAGAGAAGACCATACCTGGACCACCTAACTTAAAGGGAACTAATCAATTTCCGAATTCTGCAGATATTTTAAAACCACGAGCAGTCACAATAATATTATAAATTTGATAGCCCTCAAGGAATGTGATTACCTAATTCAATACGAATTTAAAATCTTCATAAAGTTCCTACTATACCAAATCACGCTCCAAAAAAATAAACTACCAATATCGCTGTGAGTCGACTAGTCAGTTAGGAACAGTTGGTTGAAGTCTGAAACTTATACAAGTTATTTTAAAGCCCCTCACATTAAAGGTACTAATCCATTTCCGAATTCATGAATAGTTACAATAACATAAATGAGAGCACCAGGAAGTCCCAAATCGACTTGAACTAAAATATCATGATCCAATAATAAAATATAAATTACCAATATGTGATTAGATTTTTAACTCAAAGCTGGAGATAAAAATCGGAAATTTAAAATTTTTTTTTTCGAGTAAGGCCATATCTGAATCTTCTAAAATTAAAAGAACTAATCAATTTGCAAATCAGTTATAGATATAACTATAAAGAAAATTATAATAAGAAAATGAACAATTACAATAATACCAATTAGAGAGACAAATTTGACTCGAATTTATATTCTTAAAGAAGTTTATATTATAAACTACCAATATATTTGCGATTAGTACAAAATAATCAAAATTCGTTCCAAAATCGACTCGAATTAATAAATTTTCAATATCTTTGTGATTAGACTTGCAATTTAAAGCTGGTGACAAAAATCAAAAAATTTTGACTCGAATTTATATTCTTAAAGAAGTTCCTACTTGAAGGATAAAATATAAATTACCAATATCTTTGTGATTTGTACAAAATTATTTATTCTATTATTTATTCCAGTAAGTGTCTCATTTGAAGCTCCTAAAATTAACGGAAGTAATTAATTTCTGAACCCTAAAATTATAATAGCCATAACTATGAAGAAAATAATAATAATATTTGGAGCGCCAGGGTGTCCTACGGGTAATTTGGCTCGAATTAAAATTCATTATGAAGTTGCTACTATAACAGATCATGATCAAAGAATAAAATATAAAGTACCAATATCTTTGCGATTAGTAGAAAGTAACTATGAAATTCGACCTACATATCCCTATTTCAGAGCGAGCCTTTTAAGAAAGTAAACTTAATTACACGCTCTCTTCATTTGGGAATACCGCAAAGAAAAATTCAGGAACAGTTCGTTTCCGACATAGAGTTAATCTCGTTCTTGAAGCGTATTTCAAATTACTCAAGGGAGATTTCAAAATATTTGAGTCAATCTCTTTTTTTATTATTCTAATTAACCCTTTCAGTGCATTTTGTCGAATATATTCGACATTTAAAAGTACTCTCTTTCTTTGTGATTTTTCGGTTATCCTATGTACCGTTACAAAAAAAAATTGACACTGAAAGGGTTAAAATTAATTCAAATATTACAAACTGTGAATAAATTTTTTTCTTAGTTGTAATAATTAGTATTAGAATAGTATGTAAAAGTACAATTAAGTTGGATGTATAAGAATAGGAAAACAAAATGTAATTGAATAAATTTGTATTGTTGTATGCAACGCTTCAAAATTTACAACATTTTTATTATCGGTTTTATTCGGTTCGCTCATCAACAGAAACTAGTTCATTCATTTATCGTGGTATACGTCAGCAAATTCGTACAATGGAAGGAATAAACTAGGTGAACGAGAGTAAAAAGAACTAGAACCGAATGGTCCATTTGCGAACTAGGTCGATACGGAACGACCTAACTCTATTCTTTTGTCTCATACTAGTCTAATTTTATACTGTAACCATTAAACATATATATTTTGTAACGCTTTCAAATTCCTAAATAAATGGACATTTTCAAAAATCATAAAAATCAACCGTAGGCTTCGAGTTAAGTGTTAGCCACCTCTAATATTTATTCAAGACATTCCATTCTTGTCGTCATGGTCACAACAATTCACTTGTTTTCAAATTCAAAGAATTCCTGTAAATGAATTTTTCTATACAATTCCTTTGAAAGAAAGAAAAAAACGACAAAAATTATGTACACATGTTTGTCCAAGAAGATTTAATTATATGCAACACGTCGACAATGCCAACAACAAAGAAGCTTTTCTTCAAACACAGTTCGAAACGGGAAAACCGTTTGCCTGCTACCTAAACAAACGGAATCCAGGAATAAATGTTGGGTGTATTTGAACACCATTAGAAAAAATCACAACAACACCAACCACCTCTAACTGAAAATTACAAAAATGATGTTTATTGTTGTTGTTCTTGTTGCTGTTTATCTAACCAGCATTGACTATTGACAATTTATCAATATTGTTTTATGGCAAATGGACAACACCTCTTTTCTATTCCCGATGTTTGTTGTTACTTTCCCGTTTCTGTTTTCAAGTTGGCTAATATGAAATTCTAAAATTGTTGTTGTTTTTGTCTTTTGGTCATCAAATGTCTACTATATCTCCTTCTTCAAATGGGATGTCTTGTACCACCAGCACATTTTCATCTCCGCTGAAATATGGTATTTGACAAAATCGACTATTTAGAAGAAACGATTTTTAAAGAATCTCTTCTTCTAGCTGTTTTTTTTTTTGCATGACATCAATGTTATAGCATTTTACCGTTACCACATACAATTCTATTTTGGCAGAGAGGTGAAGAAGAAGAATCTCTATTTGTTAAATTACCGTTTTGACATTTTTCGTTGTGGACATACATACTTATATAATACATCGAAATGTATGTTTATACATGAAATGCCAAAAAGTAGTTAACTGACAATTTGGCGTAAAGAATGCGTGGTTATTTTATTCTTCTTCCAAATGGTATGATGTTGTATACTGCTTGTTTGATGTTCCAATGATTAATTTCGAAAAAGTGATGGGTAATTTGACAAAATTCCCCGAAAATGTTTCCGCATTTTTTGCTGGTGAAGGAACGAACGATGTAAACATGGGATCATTTTAAAAAAGAAGCTTCATACTAATTTAATTTATTTCAAACATATTTAGAATGTCTACAAGATTTAAATAATTCGATCGGTGTTATATTGGATCCATCAAAATGGGATGATGAGCAGAATCGTATAAAAAATAAGCTAAACAACCCCTTCAAACATTTTGAAATATCTCTGAAAAATTTCCAGAATATTTATTGAACATCGAATTACTCAAACTACTTTCAAACTTTAATATATTGTTTAAAAGTTTATATGGCTCTTAAGGAAAAATGTTTCACAATAAAATCAGAATTTAAAGAATTTAAGTTTTGCAATGAAAAAGAAAGCCAGGAGAAGGACCTACGTACCCACCATTATGCGACGCGTTTCGCCGTTGGTTAAGCGTCTCAGAAGACATATTGGGCTATGTGCCTTTACAAAGGTCGTATGTTGATAACTTGTATTTATTTCGCCCTGATGCGAACTTGCATATGCGAATTAAATTCAAATTTGCCAAGGTTCGACATTTGTTTTTGTTCTAGAAACAGTCCTTTTCAAAGCAGCGATGGATAATTGAACCACACACCTACAATTACTTCCATGGTATACACATGTTTTTGCGCAACGTCTTAGGAAGTGTGTTGATGGCTCAGAACGTTAAGTGGTCTAGCAACATTTGTGTTGCTTCGAGGACCTTAGTTCCAACCCTAGCCATGCTCAGCTGAATTCATTTTTCTTATTTGAATTTTGCCTTGTAAGGGCAGAGATCATTTGAATGGAATTTTTAAGTGAATTATTTATACTCATTCGAGTCGAGCTTAATGATTTAAGTTTTGCTTTCAAAATCAAAACTTTAACATACATTTCCATTTGCAGTATATTAAATTGCTTCGGAATTAATTTCGATTGTGGGTTTTGAGGTCGTGGTCTTTTGATCTTCTAAAAACGGTCTTAAATGCAACTTCTACTATAGGAACTTCAAAGTTCATTCAATTTTTTTAGTCTAAATATATTTAGTTGCAATAACAGTATCCTGAATTTTAGGATTTTAAGATTCTTGCGAGTTTTGTTGCAAGGTTTGTTCTTCCCATCGCCTCAGTACTCTTACGCACATCAAACTAGTTCTCACACAAGAACAACATGACAAGCATTATGAACCCTGCAACAAATTCTTGGTTGAATGTCGGTACCTTTGATAATGCAACATCAAACATCAATTGACTTGAGTAGTACGTGTACGTAACTTCGACAAATCGTGATGGAACTCTCGAACTTGACTGTGATTTAACGGTTTTTTTAAGTGTAAAGGTGGACTTTCACAGCTTCTTCAGCCACTAAGATGGAGAGTGGAGGAGAGTGTTTGATCCCCATGGAATTCATGCCATCGAAAAGCCTTTGGGTGTTTGAAGCTCAACACGAACACCACACACATATTTTTCTATTTGTTTCAATGAGTTTTTCTTTTACTTCATTAAAATTCTTGAAACAAAAAATCAAAATAAGAGGAAGAAGTAGCAGCAGAATATTTCAAAAGATGACCTTTTACGGTTGATCTCTATATGAGTATGGTGGGTTAAATTTTTTCCTAGACATTTTTTAGGATTCTTTAAACTGTGTTTTTTTTTTGCCACCAACAAAAAACGCATTTTAAGTGGTCAAATGGTCAAACAACGTAACAGCATTTGTTTCCATTCGTTAACAAAAAATCACAACAACAACAATCAAGTTACTGTGGTATTATTTGAATTTACTTAGAGAGAGAAAACATGTAAAAATGTCATTTATCTTAACATTGTGTTCCTGGATCGCACTTACACTCACACAGAGAAAGATACATAGTATGGGCTCCTCTTCTGTAACAGAAAAAAAAGCAAACACTTATCTTCTTCTTGTCGTTTGGTCCACACACCATCCATCCAGTATCAACTCCTTCTTAACTCCTCAGCAAGCTCTAAACTGTTGAGATTCATTGTAAAGCAAACAAAGTGTGTTTGTGTGTGTGTGTGTGTTTGGTTTGCTTGTTTGTTTTGAAAACACATTTGGAATTGTACCTCCTGAGTACCTGAACATGCAAACTATTTGATCATGATCACATAGCACTTCATCGCTTCTATCGATAGTCAAGGTGGATGTCCATTACAATTTCTTCCTCTGCTTACACTATCACCACTCATGATCATCATCTTCATCAATGGCATCGTGGACATCATTGGCATGCATCTCTTAACGCTAACGCTTATGTGATTCCATTTACCAGGTAAATAAACAGGCGTTTTGCATTTCACACATGTTTTGCTTTTTTTTGTTTTTTGTACCATGGAGATAGCATCAAGTCCTCATCATCATGACCATCGAACAGCAACAAACACACACAACTTGCTTCTTGGCTCCTTTTTCAACACTTTGAACGGCCATACGATTACGGCTGCTTCTGCTGCATGCCGCCACCGATCACATTTTACTGATCATCGATCGTTTGCGATTTTTTCCGTTATTTTCTTGTCACACGCCAAAAACTAAGAATTTCACAATTTAGCCTACCCTCTGCCCCCTCCTCCCCTATTCTCATATAAACATTCTAAGATGATGACGCTGGCGATAGTTAAACATGCAATATGGAATATCTTTGTGGTCCTTCACAGAGATTGTCTGTCCATGATTATGTTGATGTTTGGCCACGATCAAATTGTGTGTGTGTTTGTTGTATCTAATGTTGTGCCAACATGCTGTGGTTGTGGTGTCAATAACCAGCACCACCACAACTTTCTTTGAAGGAAATTTAATAGGAAGGTTTCTGTTCCTTTCTATTAGCATTGTATCATCGTCATCATGGGAAAGAATTTCAGGTATTCCATAAATTGATACATTTTTTGTTTGTTACGGAATTGATTACATAACTGATTTTTTTTTGGGTATGAGAAGGCCTTGGTTACCGAAAAAATAGTTTTTCAGCAGTTAAATTTTAAATAGGAGTGACAAATATTTCAAATATTTTTTTGTAATTGTAAAATAATAAATTTTTCACTTCAAACATATAGGGAACACCCTTGAAAACCATTTCAATACACACAATTTTTAAGAAATTTTTTATCTGAGTTTCATACCTCATTAAAAATAGTTCGAATCTCCCATAGAATTGCTTCAAACCGCATCAAACTCAAAATTCTACAAAATTTTGAGATTTTTTTAAACAACCGTCCACTTTAAACTTATAGGGAACACTCTTGGAACCCATTTCTCCACATATCAGTTCTAAGAAATTGCATATCTGAGTCCCTTTCTTTATAAATATAGTTTAAACCTTCCATAAAATTACCTCAAACCGCATCATACTTACGCAAACTTTAGATTTGCTTAAATAAATGTCAGGATAAAACCACGGGCTTTTTTAAATGACAATGGTGGATCTAAACAAAATTCAATCAAACATAAACAACAACAAAAAGCTCCCACAAAAATCTCTTCAAACCTCATCAAACATTTAGTTTGTGGAAAATAAAATATATTAAATTTGTTATTTTTACTGAAACTGCAATCAATTTTTTTAATACTTTTGAATTCTTACATTCAAATTTAACAAAAAAAAAACCTCCAAAAGTCACTTCAATCCTCTTCAAACATTCAATTTTGGAAAATAAAATATATTACACTTTATATTTCCACTGAATTGACATAAAATTCAATCAATTTATTGAATACCTTTGATTCTCTCATGCAAACTTAACTAAAACAGTTTCAAACCACATCAAACCTTTTTAATTTGTTTGGAAATACCGAAGCAATTTGGTTTACTATTCAACTTAACATTAAAAACCACCAACATTTTATATTCCTGATCATGTACAGCATGTAAGTCCACCGCCAACAAATTATGTTCGCTTCAAACGTTTTCAGTGGCATATCTACAGACATTTTCATTAAGAGTTATATTGCGTTTTATAACAAAACGATAAAAAATGTGCAATATCTGCTTTAAAAGCTACAAAATACTCATGAAACAGCTTCAAACCTCATCGAACATTGTGAAAAAACTTGGAAATTAAAAACACTATAGGATTGCTCTACTTTTTCATTATAACACCAACAACTTTTTATAAATGTTTTTAATTGTGTTTCGATCCTCTTTTACAGGCGTCAAACATAAATGGTTCGCTTCAAACTCAATTTGTGTGACCATATTTTGGGTTTTACTGACTATTGAATTATTATTGAATCGGGTGGGTACCAAAAATACCCAAAACTCATTAAAACACCTTAAAAGGCGCTTCAAACCACATCAAACATTTTTGGTTTGATGGCGATTTTAGCCATGTTTTCCAACCGAATTGGCTATAATTTGGTATTTTGGGTACGGATTTCATAGCAAATCACTCTACCAAAAATTATCAATATTGGTCCACATTTTAGGGTAGCCCCCATATAACGGAACCTCCTAAATTTCTGTATTTTGGGTAGCTTGACCACGTTTTTGAACTGAATTGCCTGTAATTTGATATTTTGAATTCTCTGTGGGTAGACAATTTCCCTAGAAAAAATTATCAATATTTATTTATATTTCAGGGTGGCGCCCAATTACGGTACATCCCAATTTACGGTATTTTGGGGAATTTGGCCACATTTTTGAACAAAAATAGCTGTAATTTGATGTTTGGTATTGCCATGGGGTAGATAATTGCCCTACCAAAAATTATCAGTACTGGCCTACTTTTTTGGTTAGACTCCATACAACGATACCTTCCGAATTTTCCGTATTTTGCGGTGCTTGGTCATGTTTTTCAACCAAATTGTCTGTAATTTGGTATTTGGAATTCTCCTTAGGTAGACAATTTCCCCACCAAAAATAAGCATTATTGATTTATGTTTGGAAGTGGCGCCCAACTAGTGTAATCCCTATTATTCGATATTTTTTATGATTTTTGGGTATTATGTTCAACCAAATTGGGTATAATTTAATATTTTAGGTTCTTAAGTGAGTCTGGGATAACATCAAACTCCTCTCGAGAGCTTCAAACTGCTTGAAGTTCGTTTCAAACTACTTTAAATGGCTTTCAAATTCCACAAAACCCTTTGGTATATATGGAAGCCATTATAACTAATTTCTAAAGTTGTAAAAAATTCCATAAGGAAAGCCATTAAATTCTCATTAGCTTAGCTGGGCAGGTGTATTTCCATGTTTTTTTTTTTCAACACAACAAATATCAATTGTCTCAGAGCAAAACTATAAAATTAATTATGTTGATTTGTTTACATACATTCTTAGTTGGAATCTTGGTTTTACTTGGTTTATGATTACCTTTTTCCATAAAGACAGGAAATCATAATCCTTTTTAATGATTCGTTGATTTGTCCATAAGCCATGTGATATCCCCCATAGCTAGGCAAACAAATTCCATGGAAAAAGATCATCATTTTCATTGGGAGTTTTTTTTTATGATTGCATAACATTAAACAGCACTCACTATACAATGATAGATGGATGATACTCGCCAATGCCATTAAAATCCATTAAAAATCAGAAGAAGAAGAGGAAGAAAAAAAGGTAATGCCATGCTCTCCTCCACTCTGCCTCGCTTCACCCAAACATTTACTGATTTGCTGTTGTTTTTGTTGTTCTTCTCCCCATTGCGTGAGCCTTTAGAATCAAGTCAAACAATCAGGAAAGGAAAAGACATAACCCCAAAGAATTTTGAAAGCTTCCGCAAAGCAGAGAAGCAGGGAAAAATTACGTTAACTCATCATGATCTACAACACTTTAAAGCTAGCCTCTCTGCCATCAAAACACTCAACCCGCTGACTATCTTCATCTAGTATTACCAAACTCTCACTCCTTTAGTATCATAAAAGAAAAGAACACAACAAGAAATTTATAACATTATGGTTGGAGGTTCGTTCGGTCGGTTGTTCGGTCTCAAATGTAACCAAAACATGAAATTAAAATCCCATGCAAAACGACGACGACAACGATCATCATAGGGAGATAATTATTTCTTGACCTAAGTTACAGTATTACACAATGAATACACAGGCAACAACAACAGAGGGAGAGAGAGGGGAGCTCTCAAGAGGAGTTCGGAGGAGGTTCTAGACAGACCATGATTCTTTTTGTGTGGATACTTTAAATTAGAACCTTTTTTAGCGCTACGTGATGCGTAAAGGTGTCAAACACCAGACACAAATGGCAACAGCAACAACAACACCAACCAAAGAGACTTTCCAAGTTGAGTGAACTTCTTCTTCTTTTCCTCGGGTTTGTGGTTATTTATACTCCAAACACGAAATTTTCCATTTCAAACAGAATAGCAAAAAAGACGTTCAAGTCTGGCCAAAACCAAGATTTAATAAACGGTGAAAAGTCATTGCACTTTCTGCCAAAAGCCCGCAGAAGAAGAAAAAAATCCCAAGTGATAAAAATCTACAACAACCACCGAGAATAGAATTTGCAATTCAGTTAATGGCGCGACGTCTTCTTCATACATGTCGCTTCCAAATGTAATACTTGGCTAGCTCGGTAATTGTCTTTATTTTATTATTTTTTTTATTCTTTAATTTATTGCCCCGTGACATGAGCATGCTTGGCCATGAAAATCTGCAAAAGGGTTGGGATAATTGGTGTGGCAGGTGTGCCAAACCATCCAACCCCCCGGCTATATTTGGAAAAACGTACAAATTGTTATATAACTATTCTTCATTTCTTTTTTCCGATTAAAATTATGAAAATGTGTAATTTAATTTCAAACTATTTGGGATTTGTTTGCAACCATGAAACCTTGATGAACTTCGATTCAAGCTTTGATAAAATGTTAAACTACTTCAAATTGCCTTCAAACATATTGCAGTTTGTTTCAAACTAACTAAAGTCAACGTCGAATCTATTGGATTTTTTGAAATAAATTTAAACTACTTTAAATTAACGTAAAACTACTTTAGTGAACTTCAAACCACTTTAAATTAACTTCAAACTACTTTAAATGGACTTCGAACTACTTCAAATGACCTTCCAACTACATTAAATTAACTTCAAACTACTTTAAATCGACTTTAAACTACTTTAGATGAACTTCAAACTACTTTAAATCGACTTTAAACTACTTTAGATGAACTTCAAACTACTTTAAATAGCCTTCAAACTATTTTAAATGGACTTCAAACTTCTTTAACTGAACTTCAAACCACATTAAATTAACTTCAAACTACATTAAGTGGACTTCAAATGAGCATCTAACTACATTAAATTAAGAACTTGTTTGAAGTCCTTCATAGGTGGTTTGAAGTCTAATACAAATGTTTTGAAATGGTTTGATGGCGCCCAAACGTATTTTGATGATTTTAAAATCATCGATAAATTTGAGAAGTTATTTGAAGCCGATTATAAGTGGTTTGAAGTCTAATACAAGGGGTTTGAAATAGTTTAATGGCGCCCAAATGAATTTCGATGTGGTGGTCTGAAGTCTAATATAAGTGATTTGAAGTGATTTAATGGCGCCCAAATATAATTTAATATCCTTTTCGTGTTATCTGAAGAACACTACAAGTAGTTTGAAGTCAGTTGTATGTGGTTTGAAGTCCAATACATGTGGATTTAAACCTACTAGATTTGGTTGAATTTCAAAAATTAACAAGGCATGTGTTATGTAGTCGTTTGCACTTTGTTTTATGTTCAAGGCAAATGGTTTGAAATCATACAAGGGAATTACAAATAATGTGAATGATGTTTGAAGTATAGCGAACATCAGTTTGAAGTCAGTCACAAGTACCAGATGAAAATTTCAAGAGATTTGTAGTTGCATGCAAGTTCTTAGACGTCTTATGTATGAAGTTTGAAGTGATAGATTTGTATTATATTTGGTTTGAAGTTCCCCATGAGAAGTTTGAACCCATTTGGTTTTGATACATGCGGTTTGAACTCCAAAAATAAGTTGGATATTTGTTTGGTAGTAAATATGACTAGTTTGATGGTGTCTGCAATGAGTTTGAAGCCAGAACATGTATACCACAAGTAGTTTGATGATATGAAACAGAGGTTTGATGATACTGCAAGAATTGCAAGAATTTTGATACCAACTACCAGTGGTTTGATGAAAATTATGTTAGGTTTGAAATGTTATAATGACAGAGGACGGATTACTGGGACTTTGAAATTGAACATTAGTGATTTCATATGAGGGGGTTGGTATATGAGGAGATTTGAAGGTCAATCCATGTTTTTTGTTATGGTATTTAAAAAAAAAATTCGACGCCATATCTTTTACTCTTCTCTCCCTATTCCAAATTTTCGCGATACCGTTTCAAATAACTGTCTCCAGTCTTATAAGTGTGCAATACCACATTCCGTAACCTAAGCTAATGGTAAATTATTCCAAGAAATCTTTTGTAAATTTTCATAGTTGTTCAAAAATCATTAACATACTTTGGAGCACATGTTTCCCATTCACCAACAATTATTTCAGTTATGTATAGAGAAAAAAATCCTACCCCGCAGGCCTGAGTTATGGCAAATTAAAAAAAAATCAACTAAAAGAAGAGCAAAAGGAAGTATTTAAAAAAATCTTCTTTCATAACTTGCTTTTGGTGCAATATATTTTTTTTTATTTCTGGTTTGAAACAACCAACAACAACAGCAATAGCACAAAATCAATCATTAGCCCAATGTGCCGCTATATGTTATTGATAACATCGTACAAATTACACAAATTAGACGGGCATGACTGGTAAATGAGAAGAAACAAAATCAACACCCCGACGGCGACAGATTTTTGCGAAGACAAAAAAACGCAATACGATCCATAAAACATGGACAGACAACAAGTCGTACACACACACTATATGTTTTGTATGTGATGATGGATATATTACCTATTCAGGAGCAATGTCATGATCAATGAATGAATCAATGCAAGTTGGCTGCTTGGCAAGCAGTCAGGCATGCATGCATGAATGAATAATATGTCTCAGATATTTTTCTCTTCTCAATAAACTGTATCAGTATTATGCGAACGGTGTTTATCCAGCCTCAAACCACAAACGCAATGTGTGTTTGGCATGCGTACACAAATTCATGCCAAATAGATGGGTGTGTGTGTGTGTGTGCTTTCCCCATTGATACCACCATTAAGGTGTCTAATATTCAGTCTAATGCTGTAATGTTGTTGTAAAAAATTTTGATGGCAATTTCTGTAAGCTGATATGTCATAGACGATGCATACATGTTGCAATGTCATGAAAACAAACAGTAAATGTTGTTACCACAATAACAACGACGACACTATTGATTATGATAATCAATAGGCAATGTTTGAAGGAAGAGCTGGATTCATTTTTATTTTCCAATATAAAAAAATTATTTTAATATTTTTTTCGTCCCACCGGAATTTTTTCTAATTTTCCAATTTAAAAAAAAAAAAAATCTTCCCAACCCTACATTCAAACCATGTTTGAAGGAAGAAGTGGACTTATTTTTAATTTTCTAATTTCATTTAAAAATTTTTTTTCTTGTGAACAATTTTTTCGTTCCACC
Organism: Musca vetustissima; assembly: GCF_032173495.1. NCBI lineage: Eukaryota > Metazoa > Arthropoda > Insecta > Diptera > Muscidae > Musca > Musca vetustissima. Next base: position 66,198 of record NW_026873023.1, on the reverse strand, counting down.
CTCATATACATGACCATAACCTTTCTTTTTTTCCTGATTTTTAGTCTATAATACCAAAATGCACTTTGCATCTCTTTATAAGTAATGTCACCACAAACTATGTGTCTATGACAGGATGGATGGCTACATCCATTCATACAACTTTGTTATAATGCACAACATCACAACACTTGTTGTTGTTGATGTTGCTGTTTGGTGTCATCAACGTCTGATGTTGCATATGAATGACGTGAACATTTACAAATGGTTATCTGGTTCAGACAACATATTTACCCATACAAACATACATATATGGGCATATGAATGCGGTGGAGTCTAATGCAGCAGCAACAGCTGATGATGATGAAGTCTGAAGTGATAATGCCGGCTTCTTATGATGTGTCATAATATGTCCATGTGTGTGTGATTGTGAGTTTTGACCACTAAGTTGGACATTTTGTTCCCCCCTCTATGGACTTTGTAGTTATGGAGTATTGTGCGTGGGGGAAATGGGTCAAAACACACAACTCCATAGTTTTGTTGTCTTCTTAAAAGGTTTTTTTTATAACAACTAGGTATGGTCATGTCATTTTTAATGAAACGGCACACAGACATGGAAGTTTTGATTGACTGGTTTACATACACATTTATAGATGCACATATTTGTATCTGAAAAGTTACATGAATTAGAAACATGTTTTTAAAAGAAAATTTGCAAAAGTTTGGATTTCGACGTTAGAAAATTGTTTCAAACATCTGCTAACTAGCTTCAAACCTCAGTTTTCTATTGTTATTTCAGTTCAAACATCATCAAACTTAATATAATTAGTCATACATTAAGTAAATAATTCAATAAACCTACTACATACTCCTTCAAACGTTCACCAAACTCCCTCCTACTTCTTAAAAATATCGATTAGTCGAAGTTCAATGGCTTCCAACATAATGATTAATTCTTTTAGTGGTTTCAATCTGCTTTTCATACTAGATTCAAACCTCAATTTTCGCTTCCTATTTTTATTCAAACCTCATCAAACATAATATAATTTGCCATAAAGTCACCATAAAATACATAAAACCATTTATAGATTACTTCAAACTTCCTTAAGCTCTATATAGAACCCAGTCAGACCATGTTAAATGGCTTCCAACATTTGAAAGAAGATTGCAAACTGCTGCTTATTCAAGTTCAAACTTTAGTTTTCTATTTTTTTAACAACACAATCAAACCAATTACAGAACCCTTCATACTTTCAGCAAAGCACCTTCAACTCCTTATAGAGCCCGGTCAAACTAAGCTCAATGTTTTCCAACATTGTTATCATTATTTGAATTTCTTTACAATATTTATGGTAATTTGAAACAAGTTGCAAATTGCAGCTACTGCTCTTCAAACTTCAGTTTTCCATTGCAATTTCAGCTCAAACTTCATCAAACAATTGCAAATCACTTTAAACATTCAGCAAAACAACTTCAAGTCCATACCCGATCAAACCAATCTAAATGGCTTCCAACGTTATTAGAAACTCTTTACTTAATTTTAAGTGATTTGAGGACATTTTTGCAAAGTTTGATGTTGTTTGAAGTGTTTAAAAAGTAGTTTGAGGAAATTTAAAATAGTCTGAGATCATTTTTGGGAAGTTTGATGTGGTTGCAGCTAGTTTGAAATATTCTGAAGTTAACTTTAACCACATTGATGCTATTTGAAGTACCCAGGGAATATTTAAATGTTGTTCGAAGTCAATTTCAGCTAGTTACTGCTGTTTTTGGTGACTAAATCGAAGTTTAAAGAGGTTTGATGTAATTTCTAGCTAGTTTGAAGGGGTTGTAAGGAATTTTTGAGTACATAGATGTTGTTGGAAGTGAATTGAAATTAGTTGGTTATAATTTCCAGTGAATTAATCAAAGTTCGAAAATGTTTGATGCAATTTTTAAAAAGTTAAAGCAGGTTTGAAGCAATCTGTGAGTAGTTAGATGTAATTTCCCATAAAAACCGAAGTTCAGTTATAGTTGAAAAAAGTTTGAAGTAAAATGTGAGAGTTCAACAGGCTTTAAAGTTATGTAGTTTGATGTAAAATATATGCAGTTTTAGGTTGTATGATATAAATTCCAAATATTTTAAAAATGTTTGATATACTTTAAAATATATTGTGGATAATTCAGTGTAGTTTGGAATAAATTACAAGTAATTTACAGAAGTATGAATGTAATCAAACCACGATTACAGGTACATAAAAATAATTCAAGGTGGTTTAAAGTAATTTACAACTATTTGAGGAAGTTCGGAGAATAATTTACGATGGATATGACATTCAGTATGAAGTTCCAAGTAGTCCAAATCTAATTCGGAAATTTTATATAGGTTTTAATGTTTATAAAATCTTTTAACTTAATGATTTTTAATTAAATGCGAACCAAAAAAAAACCCCACATCGTTTTATTTGCCATAAAAATTAACAACTTCCCCCACCTCACCGACCACCAGCCATTCATACACATGTAATTACATGCATATTAGCACCGTTAAAAAGGCGTCAAATCAAATTTATGTTTGATATCACAAACAAACCGAACAGCAAAAAAACAAACGTAGGAAATCTAAGCATTTAGCGCCACCTCAGTCAGACTCGTATAACAAGATATGTTTTAACACCCGCCGACGTCACAGCCACCGCTGCTGGCGGTGGTATCAGTGTCTTATCTCAAGCCTCAACAACAACAACAACGACAAACAAATAAACAACACCTTATGCTTACTGAGGCAGATAGATATCAGTTGAATATTTGTTTCAAGCTGCTCAAGCTTAACACACAAGTTGTGTCATGCTCCAACGATGGTCATTTATCTTAACCGTTATTGTATGAACATGGAAACGATACTCAGTATCGAACTTGTATATGCAACAAAAACACACACACACAGTGTAACCACATAATTAAAAGGTTCCGAATATAATAAGCTTGAAATGATTTTGAATTATTTTTTATAAACTGTCACTAACATAATGATCGCATTTCAATTGCAGATCGTATAGCCGTGGTCGGTGTAAAATCAAAATTTATATGTTTGCAAATTGACAATATGTTGTACGGGCGTGTGTGTGTTTGAAAATTGTAATATGAGTCCAATGCGGAGACATGTGTACAAGTACATGTACATACATACGAATGTATATAAATGTTAAGACATGTTTAGAACTGGTGTTGACACATCTTTACAAGATGCGGCTTGAAACAACAGCCAGCATTGGTGTCTTGGTCTGTCTGTCGTCTTCTTTCTTCGTTCGTTCGAAATGGTGTTTAGAATTCTGTTGTTGTTGCTGCTGTTGCCAATGATGATGAGGATACATTTGTCAAATGTTGGCTAACAAGTTTAGCCACACTTCACTTGTCACAGTTAGTTGGCCTTCTAGGCGGAAATTACACCGAAATGGAAATATTTTTTTTTTTTTGAGTGCTCAAAGCGTGTTTGTAAATTGCGGGATTATGTGAGGATTTATTTAGATGAATATCGGTGATTAGTAGATTTATAAATAAGCAACAAACAGCAACAACAAATGGTATGAACCAAACTCCAAAGAAATTAAAGATTGTTTGAGGTGGAGTACCAAGAGTGGAGGAGAAAATAGAAAGATAGAAGAGAAAAAATATGTTTAGAATGGTATGAAGTAATTTGAGGGAAGTTTGAAGCCCAGTACAAGAGGTTTGAAGTTAACCTTAAAGAACCTGAACCTGTTTGAAGAAATTTCCGATCATGTAGCTCATCTCGAAAGAGAAATAAATAAAAGAAAATTTTGTTGGTTTTGTATGAGGTTTGAAACAATTTTGTCCCATTTGAACCAAATTATTACTATGACATGATGGAAGAAGTTTTATGCCAATATCGAGTAGTTTGAAATGAGTTGTAAAAATCTCTGGATTGTTGGAAGTAGTTTGAAAAGTTATCTAGACCAATTAATGTATGTTCAGATTATATTTGAAGAAGTTTGATATAATTTATACCTAGTTTGAAGTCACCTGCAGTAGTTTGATGCAAATAATGGGTAGTTTGAAGTATGTTTTGAGCATTTTGATGAGTTGTATATGAAGTTTGAAGTATATTTTGGCCCGTTCCAAACTAATTTTTACTATTTATAACCTTTTAGAAAAAAGTTTGATGCCAATATTGAGTAGTTTGAAATAAGTTGTAAAAATTTCGACATTCTCTAAGTTTTTGGGAGTATTTTGAAAAGTTGTCTAAACAGTTCAGTGTGTGTTTAGAGGATATTTTAAGAAGTTTGAAGTAATTTATACCTCGTTCGAAGCCATCTGAAGTAGTTTGAAGTGAGTTTGGAACACTTCGGTGCGTGTTGCGGTGGTTTGATGGAACATTTTAAATGTGTATGGCCCATTATCAATAGTATAAAGTGTGCTTACATTTTTAAATGTAATTTGACATCGAAATTACCGGAAGTTTATAGCAAACTTTAAATTGTTTGAAGCTGTTTTACATAGCCTGAGATAGTTTGTAAATAGTTTGACTCTGATATAAATAAGTTTAAATTTAACTACAAACGGTTTGAAGTAGTCTTCAATAGTTTGAGATGATTTTGTGAATACTATCAAAAGGTTTGAGTCTAATTATCAATATCATGAACTTGTTTACAAAGGTTTGACGGGCTTGATAATTATTTCTACAGGTTTTAGGACATTTGAAGTGCGTTTAAATTTTTTAAAGTAATTTTAAGAAGTTTACCAGAAGTTTTAAGCGAACTTCGAAGAGGTTTTAGATAGCTTGAGATGGTTTGTTAATAGTTTCACACCGATAAACATATGTTTGAAGCAAATTATCAACAGTTTTTTGTTGGTTGCAATAATTTAAAGTAATTGCCATACCAAAGTAGTACAATATAGTACAGTTTTAAACGTTATCACCAAAATATGGAAACTCTAATTTTTAAACAATGCTCCTTCCTCAAAGATGTTCGATGAGGTTTGAATCCTAATGCCTAATTTTGGGGAAAAAACAAAACTAATTTTGATGTAATTGTTATGTGTATGTTGGCAAGTTTGAAAATAACTAAAAAGTGTTTGAAACACTTTTCTATAAATTGAAATTATTTGTAAATATTATCAAGAGTATTTAAATCAACCTTCTTGGTTTAACCCTCTCTCGTTTGAAGTTGTTTACAAATGGCTTCAAAATTATTTTGAGAGGTTTTATGACAATTTGTTGTAAATTTGGTTGGTTTGGCTGGAATTAATTATAGGTTTGAAAAATCCTCATTACGTGAAAGAAAATCATGCAAACTTTGTTGTGTTTTGTAGTTTATTTTTCAATTTCTTCTGCTTCTTCTTCTCTTTTATCTTATGAATTCATTTCACTAATTATTTTAATAACAGACCAACTGAAATTTTCCCAGTATTCTTTGGACTTTATGATATAATAATGCTTTAATAGATTTAATGAGAATATCATCAGAATCTGCTTTGAGTCTTCTGTTTTTCTTTGGTTTTGGCAGAATATTCTCAATATTTGCAATTATGCAATTTAGAAAATAGAAGCAGACAAAACATTTCACCAAACTCCAAAAGACAAACAAATTTTTGTTCTTCAAGTTGCATGTTGTGTTCTTTTGTTGGCAAACGGTGGGGGGCGAAATGGCAATTTCCATGGCCTTGATCACATATCTTGATTTAGAATTTTTTTCTCCTTTTTGTTGCTACTTTTGTTGTTCTTTCAGTTTGCTGGGTGAAAAATGATGTACAAGTTTTCCTTTAGTTAAGTTCTTGTATATTTTATTGTTGTTGTTGTAAACCTAAAGATCATGACAATGAGGTTGATAATGTTGGTTTTCAGACTTCTACTCCTGCTGCTGCCTGTGGCTGCTGGCGTTGATCGTGAGCTTGAGGTCCACAATTGTTAGGCACAACAAAAGGGTGTATCATGTTAAGCGTTAACATAATGTCTCAAATATCACACAGCTTATCCAGACAGATAGATAGAAAACCCAACAATGCTATCAAGAAGTCGAAAAAATAACAAATATTCTAAGGACAGACAGGTAAATATCCAGACTTAAGTCTAGGCCACAAACCAAAACAGAATATCTTCCCCCAACCTCTTGCCATTGTTTTCCAACCAATATCAGTTACATTAACATGACCACCATACTCGGCCAGCCAGCATCAGTCATCACCATCTATCTGCCTATCGTTGTTCTTGGTCTGAAAAAAACCAAAGATAGCGACTATGGCCAATTTTTTGCCAAAGGTTTTAGGATTATTGAATTGAAGGAGAACAGACTGACGGAGATGTTGCAACTTGCAACAAATGAATTTACCAGTAATTTAACATGATTGTGTCGTAGTTGCTCTTATATTTTCACGGTTCTTTTGTAGGAAATGCTATTATGCAAAATAGGTTTCAGAAAGTAGCTTCTTTTTTGTTTTGGTGTTGAAAGCAGCAGCTTTGGCGTTTTTTTCCGAATCACAAACCTCCTGCTGTTTGCTCTTGACTACCAAATTTTCTTAGCAAGACAGTCATTGTTGTTGTTGCTGCTGCTGAGGTAATATTATACTATGGCCATAACGTGATGTTTGTTAGCAGTTTTGCTACTGCGATAAACTGGAAGTGGGAGTCGGAGGACCACCTCTTAGAAGATGAGCCTAACTTGCAAAGTTCTGTTCTTGGCTGGAACAACAATAATAAATAATTATGCAGCCACAAGTCATAAATTGTTATTCAAAAAAAATGTCTGGAAACTTGTATGGTGCTGCATGTTGCATAATTTTCCACGATTTCCTTATTACAATACAATTATGCCAAATAAAGAAATTGGATTCAAATTATTTGGAGGAAAAACAAAAAAATACTTCAATTTTTTTCCAGATAATTCTATTAAGAAATACCAAAGTGGTACAATATAGTACCGTTTTGCAGGTTATCACCAAAATTTGGAAACTCTAATTTTTAAACAATTCACTTTTCTCGAAGATGTTCTATGAGGTTTGAGTCTAATGCCTAATTTTGGGGCAAAACAAAAAAATAGTTTGGGATGACTATATTTCAGAAAATTCTATCAAAAAATATCAACGTAGTACAATATAGTACAGTACTGCAGGTTATCACCAAAATATGGAAACTCCAATTTTTAAATAATTCACTTACCTCGAAGATGTTCTATGAGTTTTGAAGCCTAATGGAACTATGAAAACACAGAATTCGAAAAGCTCCCCTGAAAAGATTCTATTGCTTCCGATTTTTATCTTTTCCCAACAAAATTAATTCCATTTACAAAACTCTTTTGTCATGAATCGTTTACATCGTTTATTCTCCCCTTCTGGTACGCATTACAATAACACTGAACAAAAATTCTACGCATGAGCTTCAATGTCATAACAATCATTGAACAACAGAAAAAAAATCCACTCCCAGATCGCAATGGGCAATAGCTTTATAAGGAAAAGCTAGAAAGAATGAAAACAGCAAAACAAAATAATAGAATTCCCTCATCTTTGCAAACAAAAGACGACTTTGCAGACAATTGCAACTGTCTTTGAACAAGGCTGGTAGTACCAAAGATAATAGTTTGACCAAAACTAAATAACATTTGAACATCTTGACCAGACTTTTCAACAAATGTACGCCTTATTTTCAACAATAACAACAAACAATGGCAAATGGATGTGGAAAAAAACTTGCTAAATGCATTAGGCACCACTGGGTACTAACTCTGGCCGCCGCCACAGCCGTCATACATTAAGGGGGTGTGACCGTAGCCTGTTATTTTCTTAGGTTTTTTTTCATCTATTTTTCCTCATTCAACACCAAACCTGTGGAGACTTGGGGTATCCAACCTATTTAGCAAATCTAGTAGACTAAACATACATATAAATACTGTGAATGTGTGTGGCTTTAATGGCCAAAGACATCTTGGGAGTAGCATCCATTTCAATACATGGTCAGAGGCATGTAGGAGAGCCAATGAAAACCCATGCAACATATCTTATGGGAGATATTTTAAATGGGTTATAGAAATATGACTATGGAAAAATAATAATATATGACTTAAAGAACTGCTGCCTTCCAGAGTCCTGTAGCTTAGTAGGGAATTGAATTAATTTAAAACAGAAATCCCAATTATCACCAAAATATGGAAACTCCAATTTTTAAAGAATTCACTTTCGTAATATCGGTTTTTATTTTTATCTCTAAAAAATTTTAAACCATCCACATTTATAAAATATGTCTGTTTGAACTGTCGATAGGAAATTTATTTTTACCACCAACATTTGGGAACTCTATTCAGCGTTTCCTTGATTTGCAAATGAATAATTCATTATACAATTCATCTATCCAACTACTGAATATTATTTTTACCAGCAAAAAAATAAAAAGATTAGAATTATCAAAAAAAAAAAAATATATATATATATATATATATTTATCACCAAAATATACAATTTTCCTCATTCATAAAATGTGTTTTTCTGATCTGCAATTAATTTCCCTAAAATCTACATTTATTTTTATCACCAAAAATCTCCTTACAATCCTAATTATCACCAAGATATGGAAATTCAAATTTCTACACAATTCACTTCCCTAATATCGACCTTTATTTTTATCACCAAAAATTTGGAACCTCTACTTTTGTGTATGTGAAGAATTAAGAAAACTTTTGAACTTTGAAAAGCATTATTTATCACCAAAATATGGAAACTCTAATTTTTTATTAATTCACTTTCCAAAAAAAACTATTTGTTTGATCTGTTCATAGGGAAAATTATTATTATGACCAACAATTTGGAAACCCTAATTCTGGGTACAAATAAGAATTAGATAAGTAGTAGATTGTACCATTTGAAGATCTTTAAGTGTATTTAAATTATCCTCTCCCAACAACAACCCTATTCAAAATGTGTTAATATTGCACTGAAAACTAGCCCATCATCTTGGTTAAATGGCAAAATCGAAGAACTACTTAGAATACACCAAGTTTTACAAAACATTTAGGCCTTAACTTCGAACATATGTGGCCTACCCTATTTTCAGCAAATCCCGTAGACAACTTATGAGAACATGCAAAATTTATAGTTACATACATATGCGACTTACAACAAACTTTTGCAGCAAATATTTGGTTGGTATTTTTTCATTTGGGCCACACAACAACAACTGAAAACATTTGGTGTTGCCATAAACATTCGGCATTTTTCAAGCTCTATTCTATGGACTGTCATATTACATATTGTTAGTCTACGAGTTCCTACACATGGCTAGAGAACTTACGCACCAAATAGAAAAGAAAAATGATGGCATGTTGAAAACTAAATACATGAGGGAGTCTGTGTGGCTGAGTTCTGAGGGAAACGTAAGGCGAACTCTTAGAAGAACGCAGCATAGTTCGGCAAATTCCATTTATTGGCTTGTAGGCATGGGTATGGTAGGCAGCAACAAACAACATCTTTAATCGTGTGGTTAAACAAAACCTCTCTGGTCATTATTTATGGCTCTTTCAATTTACAATGATCCTTTTTGGAATAGTAGTAGCATACTGGCTGGATGGCTGGTTCACTCTCATCTCTTGGGTTTATGTTTGCCTAGGCATTCCCTCCCAAAACAAAAAGTTTTGTTTGCTCGTTTGTCCGTTTTTTATTATAAAAGTTGTACGTTCGCTCGCTCCCAAAAAAAAAAATTAGCGTTATTTTAGATAAGTCTTTGGTAATTTATGAGGACATGGCCACATATTGTCAAATGGCCAAAAGGAATGTCTCCCCACTTTTTATTCCATTGCCTATTTGTATTTGCTTGTGCAGTAATACAATATCATATGTGTCATTAGATGATACAATAAATGTCATAAACTTTATAATATCTTTATAGGAAGTGCAATTTAAGGCACTTTTTTAGAATATGTGGTAAAAGAGAGAGAATTTTTAGAAACTGACCATAAATTGTCGGTTTAGAAAAGAAATAAATATCAAAAAAAGAGGGATTTGTTCTAAAAATTTTAGTTTGAATTCTATGTTGAGGAAATATCTCAAGTATTTGATACCTCAAGTATGAATTTTCGAAAATATCCTTTTGGGTGAAGAGGAATGAAGCTTGGTGTTAACGTTGAAATATTTTTCTAATTCCTTCCAAATTGATCTTATTATACATACATGTACAGCCTCCAGTTTTGATTAACTTGTAATTATCACCAAAATATGGAAACTCTAATTTAAAAAAAAAAAATCTTTTCTAATATCGATTCTTTTATCTGCTGACATATAATTTGGAGTATATAAATAATTTAAAAAAGGTGTCAACATTTAACTCAAAATGTATCACCAAAATATGGAAACTCTAATTTTATACCATTCACTTTTTTATCACCAAAATATGGAAACTCCAATTTTAAAGAATTCACTTTCCGAAGTAACTTTTGATAGGAAATTTTATTTAAACTCCGCAAGTTCCCACACAGATAGCAATGCTCTTGACCTTAAAATCTCTGATGTCTATTTTAAGCACATGCCAACTTAAATTTGTTCTTTTTCTGTTTGCTCATAATAATTCCAATAAATCCAACTCTTGTAATATATCATCTGGCATGTCAATCACTCCGGAAAAAAAACACGCAGATCATGTGTAACCGCAAACAAAATACCTCAACACAGCGCCAATAAATTTCTTCCTAACAAACCAGATCAAGAGCATGGATATGAGTTTCTTCTGTTCGGCAAAAAATAATGATGATGATAATGCACATTTCAATTTTACCGGGATCTTCTTCTTCTCCAACTCAGACTCAGGTGTACTGGCAGAATTTTTCTTAACCATTCTTTTTTAGCTTAGTTTTCTTGTTCTTCTTTTTGTTGGTTGGGTTTTGTGGTTTACATTCTTAGATATTTTACGATTGTTTGCATATTTTTGTGAATCTTGAGAATATAAGTGTATGTTAGTCTGTCTCTATGGCAAGTTGTTAAAATGCATAAAAATTACAGTTAGATTTTGTTTTACTACCCCCCAACCTCCAAAAAAAACACCGCCAAACATTATGCCAGACCACATGTCCCGCTTTACATAAAGGGGGGGCCATATGTACTTAAGCCTTGCCTTGGATGTTTGTAGCGGCTGGTTGGTGGTATTGCACTTGAAATTGCATTTTGTTCGGTTGTGTTTTCTGCTATTTTTACGAGGTCGTTTTCCCATTATTATTATTAGTATTTTTGCTGAACTGCAGATAACTATAAAAACGGCTACGTTTGGTACTCCTCTGGTACTTTTGTTGTAGGTTGGTAGTTTGGCTACGCAGTTGTGTTACATATGTTTTATGTCATCTGCTTGAGGTTGTTACAACAGGAACATGGAGGCATGGACTTTTTTTATTTATTTTCTACATTTTACCGTTATTCGGGAAAATATACATGCAGCAAGTGCCTTGACTTGTCTTCGTGCGATAATTAAAGTATTTCTTACAATATGCCTTATTATTTTGTAAACTAGTTAGGGAGAGAGCGGGTGAGAGGCAGAGGGAGGGAGATACGAATGCTTGTGGGCTGGGTTTTATTACTCAATGGAGTAGCATTCCTTCTGTACTGATTTTAGGCCCACAGAAATAGATATTTTTTCCATTTTAAAGAAATTGATGTTCCCCATGGGGTTTAGAAAACAAAAGACTTAAGACACATACACGATATTAATAAATTTGTTTTTTTGAAAATTTTTAATTTTCCTTGTTCTAGTGGAAAATGGGAAAGTAAATCGTTTTCGTATATTACATCAGCAGTTCAATGACCCCAGTTTCGCTGCCAAACTATTACAACACCTCCAAACCAAAATGTAAACGATACCCGTAGAACTAATACCACAAAACAGCACACGCTCCAGAAGTATTTTGTATTTTTAGATTTTATTTCACCTGGATACTCAGACCAAGTCTCTGCCATACCTAAGGCCAATTTTAAATACTAGACAACATATGTAGGTACGTCTACATACATGCATGGTCATACAACATATTTTTGCCAAGTTTCTTTCGTACTTGTGCCTGGAAGAAGGTGGTTCTTGTTGCTGTTTTGTTCTTTCCATTAGCTTCAGTTCTGTAAACCCAGATATTTACCTAGAATCTTTTATGTTCTACATACATATGTAAAGAATCTCTGTAAGTGTTTGTGTAAATATGTGTGAAATATGCCATCTTCAAATAGCGCGACTGCTATCTTCCTCATAGCACTAATGTGCATTTAAAAGTTAATTAAAAAATCTAGTAGAAGAAGAAGAAGAAAACGTCTACGGTACATAATCAACAGCATTTCCCCTTAATTAACACTTTAAAAGGAATAGACGAAGTGAGCTTGATACTCTAAAGGAATGATCACAGGCATTACAGATTCTGTAATAGAGAAGATGCGATTTCTTAGGAAAAAATGGGAGCATGCAGAAGAAGAGGTTTGTTTGGAATGAGGAGGACTCTACACCCCGTATAGCGATTAACAATTGAAACCCCTTTTTTAGGATTGTTATTGGATCTAATATCAAAACATAGTACGACATATTTCCTTCCAAAATCAGGTCGATACCCCGTATAGCGATTCACAATTGAATCGCGTTTTTTAGGATTGTTATTGGATCTAATAGCAAAACATAGTACGACATATTTCCTTCCAAAATCAGGTCACTCCTATCATCAGCGGATTTAACGCAAAATTTATTTACCCCCCACATAGTATCTTCGTTTTATTTAACAAATGGCATGTCAAATGTATAATGAGAAATAACAAGGAATAGGTGCCTTCGGAACGGAAGTCTATGTCTATTTAAAATTCTTTGCAACTACACACCTGTTTTAAGCTGAATGAAAAAAGAAAAAATGTAAATCCAGACAAAAAACGCAAAATTCTAATAACAAAACACTTGAACCTTTTCTTCGCCTTCTTCTGCTTCGACTTTTTGCAATTCTAATACTCGTAGAATTTTATTCTTACTTGGCAAATTGTTGTAGTCTGCATGTCGCCCTGTCCCTGCTTGCTGATGGCTTTTCTTTGGAAACCGCCAAACGAGTGAGATAATAAATGACTTCCCTAAGTAATTTTTCACCAGTGATTTACATAAATGTCTAAGAACATAACCTCATATAACAACACCTGTTGTTATGGCCAGAGGGAGAATGAGAAAGCTGAGGGCTATTAAAATGCAAAAAGAAAAGTGGGGAGAGGAAAATGAGATTTAGAAAAACAGCATGGTAAAATACATTATTTGTCAAATAATTTGCCGGGAATGATCTCATAAATCTCAAGGTGATGTTTTTTAAATATAAAATGTTGAGAGAAATACATTTAGATATCAAACCACAATTTTTGTTCTCTGCCATTTTTTATCACCAAAATTTGGAAACTCTATTTTCCAGTTATATTGAATACAAAAATGCAAGTAATGCAATTTATATCACCAAAATTTTGAAACTCTAATTTTATGTTTTATTAGGATTATTTTCTCCAAAGATCCCGGAAAGCCCATTATCGCAATTTTTATCACCAACACTTTGAAACTCTAATTTCTAGTTATATTAAGTGCAAACATTTCTGTAGTGTCAGTATACAAAATTATTTATATTGAGACTCTAATTTTATGTTCTATTAGGATTATATCTTCCAAAGATCCCTGAAAGCCCACTATCACAACTTTATCACCAAAATTTTGAAACTCTAATTTTTGTGTATGCGAAGACTGTTATTCAGGATTCCAGTAAAGATCTTGGAACTCTAAGTTATTTATATCACCAAAATTTGGAAACTTTAACTTTTCGTGTTCGAAGATTCATAATAACTCTTATTTCCAGTTATATATAAGATGTTATCTCTTCCAAAGATTCTAGTAAAGGTCCAGTCTTCAAAATTATTTATATCACCAAAATTTTTAAACTCTAATTTTATGTTCTATTAAAAGGCATTGTTGTTTATCACAAAAATTTAGAAACTCTAATTTTTCCATACACGAAGATGACTGCTATTCCAGTTAAGACCTTTGCACACTAATCTGCAAATATAAAAATAAAGCAATTATCGCAAATATGTAAAATAGTTTAGATTTCACCTGTCTTAATTTCCTTTAGCAATCCAGGAGATAAACTTCTGATCTTCATCCAGCTCCTCCTCCCCATCCTTCTATTCTACAACTATCCTATTAAGATATTCAAGTTTCGTTGCCGGTGTTGATGATGATGACGATCATGATCTGTACATATTCAAGCTCTAAATTTAGATTCCAACTTCTAACAAATTGTCCATTACTTAGACACTTGGTTTTTATTCAAGAACCAGAAGACATACATACATGCAAACATAGATTGCTATCCATAGATTGTGTCAAGGCAAAAAAGGAAGCCAGCGAACGAACACAGACGACGCCAGACATTGAAACGTTGTTATGGCATTTGCAAACACCATCTACCCGGTTTTAGCCAGGAGGAGAAAATTATTTTTGTTAAAGCCGGCTGCTGATGCTTCTACTACTGCTGCTGCTGTTGTTATTGTTGACATGAAAAGTGATAATTTACATTTGGTTTGAGACAGTGAATGGTGGTGTATCATCATAGAATGGACAGGACAATAAATTATAGTAATTCTTAAGGAATTAAAATTGTCTTTTGTTTGCCTTAAGATTATAACAAAAAAAAGAAAACTTAATTAAATTATTTTTTTTTTCTCTTTTTATCTTTCCAGCTCCCCTGCAAGATTATACGGAAATTCAACAATACACAGGTAAGAATGCTTTGGACTAAAAAAATGAAAAATTAGTATTAAGCAAGCAAGTTTTTCGTATAATTACACCAGGTTCAATGTTCTAAACAACAACAAAATTTCAATTAGCCGTTTAGCTTTAACTGCAACAACATTCTCTCGGTATGGGTATGATTACCGGAAATTTATGATGAATGCCTCCTGCATCATCATCATCTGGCCATAGTAGTTATAATGATCGCAGCCATGTACAGTTTCCATTTTATAGCTCAAAAATATAACATGTGTTCATGTTGGTCATGTTTAGAGAGTTTGGCCGATCCGTGTAATGTTAGTAAACTACAAAAAAATTGTTGTAGGATTATTTTTTTTAATACTTCTTTCTACTTTTTTTTTTGAAAACATTACATCACGCTTGTGCTTATGCAAATTACATAGATTTTAAACTATTGCAGATGACCGTTATTTTTTGCTTGAATAATTATAGAGCGTTGAAAAAAAACACCGATCATCATGTATTTTTTATTACAAAGTTTGCATGCCGACTATAAATGTTTAATATTAGTTTGGAAGATTATTTTTTAGGAGAGCGAGCATATTAAATATGATATTTATTTGTAGGATATGTGAGGAAGAGAAATGAAATCAAAACTGGTCTAAATTTCAAGGATCTTTCATATTTTCCAAATGTAAAAGAAGGAAAAGATAGGAGTTTACGTGAAAAGAAGTTAATTTACTCTTGACTATTTATATGATTCCAAGAAGCATTAATTGTTTCAAACCCTTGTTTGTACCAAATTATTTTTATCACCAAAATCTTGAAACTCAAATTTTCATTATATGATGTACATATATTTTGTTTATCATTCACCAAAATTTGGAAACTCTAATTTGGAAATTGTATTAAGAGTATATCCTCCAATGATCCCTGAAAGGGCAGTATTTTTTATCACCAAAATGTTGAAACTCTAATTTTATATAGAATACTGTTGTATTAGATTCCCTATTTCAGTTATATTATGTATATTATTTAAATATTTATCATTTAATTATTTATATCACCAACATTTTGAAACTCTAATTTCGAAGTTATATTAAGTTTATATCCTTCAACGATCCCTAAAAGGACATTATTTCTTATCACCAACATTTTGAAACTCTAATTTTATATATAAGACTGTAATTATATTTTGTATATTATTTCATTATTTATATCACCAACATTTTGAAACTCTAATTTCCAAGATATATTGAGATTATATCCTCCAAAGATCTCTGAAAGAGCATTATTCTAAAACTGTTGAGTTCATCAATTATGTTTTTTTTCTTTATAAAAAAAGTATCTCTCAGAATATTAAATCCTCATTAAATCATTCCGCTGAACTCATTAGAATCAAATTAGACATGATAGATATGAAAGGTAATTTAACAAAAGTGTGGGAATTTTTCAGTTCGCATTTCAAATCTGATTTGAAAAACCAATAAAAATAAAAATGAATATTAAGTGCATTAGAAAAAAACAAAGCATCTTCCGTCAATACTCAATATTATTATTTAAAGACCAACAAAATTACCTTGAACTTCAATTTTTGTGCAAATATTATGTATTTTTTGTACGAAAAATACTCCAGCTGGCACACAAAGCAAAAGGCGAGCCAAGAAAAACAAGTCTATGATGTGGTTTTCAATTCCTCTACTCCTCAATTAAAATATATGTATACATCCCACAAATAAAACCAACCACTTGAATGAAATAAAACTTTGACCACACAGAGAGCAAACAGAAAAAAACATTTTGTCTGGACTGATATGGTTTGCTTTAATGTCCATCTTCCTTTTTTGCCAGACCGTACCGGGGCATGTCTGGCCAACCAGCCAGAAAAAAAGTAATTCACATCAAACACACACAAAAAATGATGAGGTAGGTGCTAAACGAACAATTAAATGTTAAATACATTAAACAAAAACACGTTTCCGCATTGAAACACACACAAAACAGAAAAAATATACATTTATCAGAAATTCGCAAAACTCTCTGGTATGCCAAACAGTAGCACTACCTCAACCTCTTCCATTCGCAGCACCCTCCTGCACAAAACAAAATCATTTGATGTCATAATACAATAAAAATTATATTAATGAAACACAACAACAACAGAAAAATAACAATACAATGTGCAAATGGGAGATTTATGAGGTAGTCCCCATAGTATCAAATAGCTGAATACAGATGTGATAAGAAAAATAGCAAACGTTTTTTTGCTGCGATGTTTTTGAGTACAGACAATCGTTTATTATATATTTCGATCTAACGTCACCATTTTTGTATTTCATCATGGATGTAATTTTTTTAGTCATATATGAATTGATTTAATATCCTTCGAAAAGAGTTCCAAAACAAAAATAGTAAATTTAATCATTTAAAAGAAATTTTACAGAATTGTGGGAGTTCCATCAGTATTTCATAAAATGTTCGTATATGCAAAATTAAAGTTTCCAAATGTTGGTAATAAAAATAATGCCGTTTCAAAAAGACAATAAATAGTAAATTTAAGCATGCTTTCTTTGGGAGAAACTGTACAAAATTGTATGAGATCCATCAGTATTTTATTAAATATTCGTATATAAAAAATTAGAGTTTCCAAATTTTGGTGATAAAAATTAAAGAGAGTGTATTTTTATAAAATAATGTAGTTTGCCATGTTCATTCGTTTGCTATTTTATCCAACAAAACTGTGAAATCTGTTTCAAAAATGAATGAATGAAACAAAAACCTGAAGCATACATATATAAATATTAATACAACACCTCATAAATTATATAGTTCACTTGGTAGCACACAATCACATGTGACGCGCCACTCTGTCTGCCAATATCTTAGTTGTGTCTTATTTTATCTCTGATTCGCTATAAAGAGGACAAAAACGTGATCAGACGAGTTTGATTAATTGATCGATAGCATTTGTATTCGCTCCGATTTTTTTGTTTCCTTCATTTATACGTTTGACACAATTTCTTGTCAAGAACAAAACGCATGAAAATAAAAATGGTCAGGAGAAGATAGCATTTTTTTGCTACGCATCTATTCCATATCTGCAATCAGAGGTACTCTGCGTTCTTCAGTCGTACTTGTTGTCGTTCACGTTTCCGACATTAACAATAATTTTATAGTTTTAACGTCTGGTATTGCAGGTATGCGCAGCAAAGACTAGACTTATACGCGTGCCTGCCTTCCTAGATATATTGTCTGTTAAGCCTACAATTAAAGACTTGTTGTGTTTTGCCCCTTAGCCATACCTCCCATTGTCGTCCACAGCCGTATATTGCAAATAATCTGTCTGACTGCCTGCCTTGTTTAAATGGCCTATTATTCATTTTGGTATAGTCTATGTTTAGGGCCTCACGCATCGCTCAATGCTCGTACCTCCTTATTATTATTATTAACGAGTGGATAACAACAACAAAAACTATAATCAGTTTTTTGTCACTTCCATTCCTAAAGCTGTTAAATGACCGATTATATTTCATGTTGCCTGATTAAATACTAGCCAAATTAATGTGGCATTAAATCACTTAAATTATTTGTGCTGTGCTGTTAGTGTTGTCGTTGTGAGTGCCATTATGTGCGGATGTTTTGTGTCTGGGCTTGTTTTTCTGACTAATTTACTGTGTGAGCATTTAGAGACCTAAAACAGGTGATAATAATGATGAGGTAAAGTGGTTTGTATGGAATTTAAATAAATAAATTTGGAAGATAAAAACGATTCACACATGATTTATAAAATTTGAATATTTTATTTGACAAATAATAAAACATTATTCGAATTGTATATAAAGGGTTTCACAGAAACTTTAATGAATGTAAACCCAGCCTTAGGATTTAAATCCCGTTACTAATGAAATGCAACACTGGATTTTGTATTGTATGTCAACAATAATCAGCTGAATAGGATTTACATCATCGCATGCGTCGTACAATAAATTGGTACTCCATTTAGCACAGCTGACTATACGATTAACTGTCAAAATGCATAGTTTCTACCATGGCATAATAATTGGGAAGTCCATCTAGCGCAACTGATGACTCGATTAACTGTCAAAGTGCGTAATTTCCACTTGAATTCTATGAGCAATGTTGCCAACCATGTGAAATATTATAAGGAAAAATTTGACAGATGGTCGAGACAAAAACAAAGGTTTTTATTTCGATACATCACCTTAAACAACATATACTTACTTTTTAAAAGGTTAACCTACTTTATGAGGATTTATTTGACACATATGCAAGAGAATTGACAATTGGAACCCACTGGGTTAACGAAATCCGGTTAAATGTAAACAGACAGATGGTCGATCAACAAACACTTGTTTTTATTTTGATACATCACCTTACTATTGTATCATTATCTCATTTAATGTCTAAACGGTTTAAGGAGGTTTATATTTACGAAATCAGTTTAAAATGTCAATTTCATAGCGTAAACGTCAAATAAAATCCATTGTGTATATATGACAACAATCAGCTGACTGACATATAGATCATCTCGAGTCGATTATAAAATCGATAGAAATAATGACAGGGAAGGATCTTGGAGACACATGACACCAAGCTTCTTCCAGGATTTATAAACCAAGAAAATCTAATATTAAAAAAATCATTTCTCTGCAAACTACTGTTCTTCCAATTCTACCTGATCCAACAAACATAGCCTCCAGTAGCGCATGCTGGCTCACTGCTGTATCAGCGATTGTAATACGTAGAATGTTTTTTTTTTCTAGATTAACTTACTAATGTATTCTCTAGATGTTCATAATTTTTTATTATTGTTATTATGGCGAGAACAAAAAAATAAACGAAAAAAATACACAACGTTTACACAAAACATAATGTCTTTATGTATGACCGCAGCGAGCAAAACTCATTCCTAGACCCTGTTGAAGTCTCTTGTGACAGAGATACCAGACAAATGCTTCTGTGTTCAGCTCAACGCAACACGTTCAACTGAAAATTATCCATTATCTGTAATTATTGGACAATTTGACACTTTTACACAAAAAAAATAACAACAAAACTATATTGATAAAAATGTTTGCAATATTTGTTATAGCCTAGACAGACGATAGCCTTAATTTGCATTAACAGCCTTAATTCAAATTAACTTGTACATTATCCTCATTTTTATGTTTTGTTAATGCACAAAATCAAACTGAATTTATACTGAATTAGGCAATTTCAATATGGCAATGCTGTCGAAAATTAATTGTTTCTTGTCAAATTTATTTATATTTATGAAAATAAAAATATGAAATGAAGGCAAATTTCAACCGTTTCTTAAATTGGGGGCTGTTTAGCTATGATCATAGTTGCTATTCCTCCATTATGTCATGTATCTATTTCCTAAAGATGTAATCCCGAAAAATATCGAAACAAATGTAAAAAAAATTCATCCTACACACAGACAAACAATTGTTTTGAAGCAAAAAACTGTTTCGTAAATGCAGAAACTAGGGGTAAATATTAATTCAAATTAAGAAATTTTTAATGCAAATTAAGGCTGCCGTCTGTCTATGGTATTAAACGATTATTTTTTGTGCGATGTTCTCTGGGAATAGAACATTTATGAAACATAAAAAAGTAACTAGGAAATAATTCATAAAATAATGAGTTTATTATTATTTTAGATTAAGCTATAAAGTTGTCATTTAAAATATTAATAATTTGATTTTAAAATTGGAAGGTCAATAGAATAGATATCACAGATGATTTTTTCGTAACAATATGTCATTGAAATAAATATGGGATTTTCATAAAACAAAAAATTAATTGTCATATCTTTGTAAACCTGTCCAAAAAAATACAATTTCCGTAAAAGTGGGTACAAATTGTCAATTCTGTTGCGTATATGTCAAAAAAATCCTCATAATGTAGGTTAACCCGGTAAAAAGTTCTAATCATGGTACAATAAAAATGTAGAGCAGCTGATGACTCGATTAACTGTCAGAGTGCGTAATTTTTACTTGAATTCGATGTGCAATGTTGCCAACCATATGAAATATTATAAGGACAATTTTGACAGATGGTCTAGACAAAAAAGAAAGGTTTTTCTTTTGATACATCACCTTTTTATTGCATCATGATACATGCCATTTAAATGTATCACAAATGTAGGGATCTATAACACCGCATTAGTAATCGATAAATCTAATCAGCTGTCAAAATTAATAACGATGGTAATGCCAAACAAACTAGGCGCCTTGTTGATGACAATGTCACGCACTTTATCTGTACTTATAATAAAGGTCTACATTTTTGTACAATAAAAAACCCCGATCTTCTTTCAAGGTAAATCTCATGTAATATATTTTTTTAAATTTACATATTTATGTGCATAATACAATGCCGTCTGCTGTGTGCTCTTTTCATAACAAATTAAGGTTAAATGTGTGATGAGAGAGCCTATAATAAGAACAAATGTTAAAACTGGAACATATGTATGTCTCCCCATTATAATAAAAAAAACATTACATCTTTTATAAAAAAGGCCTTATACCATTACACACACAGATATATTTATAGTAACTTACATTATGTAAGTAGGTTTACATGTACTCGTACAATATGCCAAGAAGTAATGATATGTCTGAACTCCAACAAACTTAACCTTTGCATGATATGAGCCATGAAGATGCGATGGAACTTTAAATATACTATTGTTGTATTATTAATTTTTTTTCAAAATAGATTACAACATTTGCGTTAGTATTAATTATAAATAATGCATAACTTGTGTTCGGAGAATGAAAACTTATAATAAAAATACAATGTATAAATAAATCAGATGACGTATAAATTAGAGTGTACAAAATGTTAGTAGATTTTGTCGGTTAGATAAATATGAAATTTAAGGGAAACAGGTTTAAACGGCATCAATATTGGAACTTTTGATCGGCTTAACCTCCTCCGTGGAGATTTATTTGGCATTTATGCAATGATATTGACAATTTAAATCTACTGGATTTACTAAATCTAGTACAGTGCAAGAGTGCTATGATTTAAAGATATTCAAATAAAATTCATGCAGGAAATTAAATTACAAAAAAAAAATATAAAAATATTTGTGTTAAATTTATGAAGCGTTTGCACCATACCATGTAAATCAGCCAATAAACCCTCAGTGCGGTTAGATTTACAAAATCTACTCGATCTCAAATGTCAATTCCATAGCATATACGTCAAATATAATCCACTGGTTTTGTGAAAAGAATTTAGGTATATGTCACCTTAATTCTATGGAATTGACATTTGAAATCCAAGTACGCTTTTACATTATCATTATTGTTTACATGTACATAAAAAAATATTGTCATAACCTTTTTATGTATGTCAAATTTATGATGATTTCCGTAAAATACTCAAACTTATTGTGTGTACTCTCCTATAAAAACTAGCATTTCCTGTCCATGATACAATATATAGGTAGTCCATTTAGGGAAGCTGGTGACTCGATTAACTGTCAAAGTGCGTAATTTTTACTCGAATTCGATGTGCAATGTTGTCATCCATTTGAAATAATATAAGGAAAAATTTTATAGATGACCAAGACAAAAACAAGAGTTTTATCATCACCTCATTATTGCATAATGGTACTCTGCTTCAAAAGCTTGCACATCCTGTCCATGGCAAAATAAGTAGTCCATTTAGCGCAGCTGACCATTCGATTAACTGTCAAAGTGCATAGTTGCCAACCAAGTAAAATATTACTGATAAAATTTGACAGATGGTCGGATAAAAAAAGGTTTTTGTTTTGATAAATCACCTTATTATTGCATCATGGCACAATGAATAGGTAGTCCATTTAGCGCAGCTGATGTCTCGATTAACTGTCAAAGTGGGTAATTTCTACTCGAATTCGATGTGCAGTGTGGCCAACCATTTGCAATATTATATTATATTATATTATATTATATTTGACAGATAATCGAGACAAAAACAAATGTTTTTGTTTTGATACATCACCTTATTATTGCATCATGATCCTCTCATAAAAAGGGATCTGTAGTTCGATGTTTGAGTTATTGCATTTCCGCCAATACAATTATGTGTGTTGATATACCATACACAAAATATGTCATATTTTATTTCGATTCATTTTGAAACATGATTGAAATCACAGAGCTCTTGAAATGCAACACTAGTTTTATAGAAAAAATCTATATTTTTTGAATAGATTAGCAACAGTTGCAGATGGGGATAAATTTATGAGCTGCCTGACATTTACGAAATTTATCGAATTGAAATAACAATGCTATGGTTTTGAAGAATGAAGGATATATTTTTGAAGAGTACGATGATCGAAATCACAGAAATCTTGAAATGCAACACTGTTCTAGTACGAAAAAGTTGCAGATGGGGATAAATTTGTCAGCTGGCTGACATTTACAATTATTTACTAACGTTTACATCATTTCAGGATTTCGTTAAACGAACTATTGAAATGCAGCACTGAATTTGTACGATACAGTACAGCATCTGCTAGTGGTTACATCAGCTGGCTGACATTTACAATTATCACATTTGATCGAGTCGATTTATAATCGTATATGTAAATAAATGCTTAAAAACCCATCTCATAGAGTTTATTTGCAGTATGCTCCAGAACCTGAAAGAATCCTTTATTAATCAAAATTGTTTTTGATTTTCCATTTCAAAATTGAAATAGGGATTTATAAATCGATAATTCACTTGTCGTATTTTCCCGCGTAAAACTCTTTTCTTACAAATGTACTTGCTGAAGCAATGACATTTTATGTATTTTATATAAAACGATTAATTTTTTTATTAGGACATGGAGTTTAATGATAAAAGTATTGTGTATTTGAGATTAGGCTAAATTAGATTAGTTTAAGTGGTTCTTAAGGAAAAATGTTTTAAAATAAAATCAGAATTTAAATAGCAACCAAAGGGAAAATTTGGTCCAGGTGTTAATATATTCCAAATCAGATTTCTTATTTTCCAAATCAGCCTTCTTACAAAGGAATTTCCATTACATTCCCCAATTGAGTAAAGGCTTTAACGGAATCTATGGCATCATGGTTCGCTCCTTAAAAACATTTTTGAAATTTGCTCCTTTTTTCCCTGCAAACGAAACCTATTTCTGTTTTTCCTCCTTCTTTCTTAGAAACGAAATCACAAATCCAAGTAGCCCTAACCTCAAATAAAAAAATTAAATTTTTCATAATAAAATAGTAGGCAAAACAAATATTTCAAACTAATATTTGTTGAATGATGGCTAGTTATGATAGTTGTTGAGTTGAGGTTGGTGGCAACACAAGTAAATCTTTTACTCTCTACTCTCCAAAGCCATAGAATTTCTATTAGCATTATTATGTTGTTGTGGCTGTTATTTGCAACGATCTGTTGGCTATTGCACAATAATTCTTAACCAAAGAGACCAATCAAACCAACAACCCGTCCAATTTTAGTATTGAGCCAAGACAGTAAGGCCACTTAGTTGCAACCTAGAGGCTATAAAACAATTTACATAACCACAATCATGACCATGTACGCTCGGCTCCTGCTCCCAAAACTATAGCAACATACATACGTACATAGAATATTTTGAAAGCAGGCAAAAAAAATGCTAACGAACCATCCGAACATCTAATAAGATTGTTAAGCTCCTTAGACAGCCAATCGAGCCTGGCTGACTGACTGACGACGGTCATCATATAGAGAGACGATGGTTGTTGCATCTTACTCCTTTTGGTGTTAGCTTTCTTTCTGCATATATATGTACATACATTTCTTTAGCAATTTGGTTTCTAAATTCTAATTTTGTTGTTTTTTTGTTTCTCTTTGCAGAAGGCTGCTACTACAACTATAATCATTACAATGAAGGCGATAGAATCATGACAAATGAGCCCTGTTTGAATTGTACGTGCCACAATAAGATGCTCATGTGCTATTTGCGTGTATGTCCGTTCACGAAGCCCATTGGACATGATTGCATAGTGGAGAAACGTGAGGATCAATGCTGTCCAATCATTACATGTCCCGAAGGTAAGTCCACTTATCTATGCAAAAAATCCATGCAATCCATCCGAACCACCATCCATCCCATTCGAATAGCCAGCAAAATTGCTTTATTTTCTCGTTGTCTCGAGAATTGTCAATGATTATGGTTACGATAATGATGATAATTTTCCTCCTTCTATGTCCAGTTCCCGTAGGTATTTCTCATGCTGCTCCTGAACCAGGCACTGAATTGAGCATACCAGAGAAATTCGGCTGCAGTATTGATGGCAAATTCTATTTGGAAGGTGCCCAGGTTCCCTCGAATCCCAATAAACCTTGTGAACTCTGCTATTGTATTAAGAATCGTACCTCATGTCTGATGCAAGAATGTACCCTGCACATCGATGGCTGTACTCCAATTTACAACAAGGGCTCTTGCTGTCCAGTGCGTTATAATTGCGGTAAGTGAAACAAATCTCATTATGGACCCCAGTGTGATGCATGATTGATAATGTCTGGCCTACTTTTTGTTTTTTTTCAATTCTTTTGACAGACCATGAAAACGATATTCTTGGCTTGGAAGATCTATCGTCGACCACAGAGGCCAGCACCACCACTACTACGACTACCACCACCACAACTGAACGTCCCACAACTGGCTTTATCCTTACCAGCACCATGTCACCCAGTGTCTCGACCGACTGTATCCACAATGGAGAATTGTATGCTGATGGTGCTCGTATCGAAGGCAAGAATCCATGTGAAAACTGCTATTGTATGCGTGGTGACATTATCTGTGCTGTCCAAGAATGTAAGATGCCCATGTTGGCTGGCAATGGAAAACAATGTCATGCCATGCCGCCACATGAAGGCGAATGCTGTCCCAGCGAATATGTGTGTGAAGATGATACAGCCACCACTGAAATTTATGAAGCCACAACCGCTCTACCCGGCAAAGATGAAGATGAAACCAAGGTTACAACATCTGCTCCCGTTGAAGATCTCCATGGTGCCATACCCGAGGAAGATATGCTCTTGCAGACACACATCGAAGAAGAATCACAACAAGGTGTTACCGTATCACCAATGGATAAAGTTAAGGCCACAGAGGAACCTGTCTCCGCTGAAAAGGATGAAGAAGAAGGAGAACAAGAATTATCTGCCACAACCATCAAACCTGTTAGCGAAGATAAAGAAGACCAGACTACCGAAGCTATCTCAGCTCAAGAAGCTACCACGGCTGATGTTACAGAAGAACAGGAAGAGGATACCGACAAGGAAGCTAAACCCGTTCCCGCCGATGAATATGTTACCGAAAGTGCCACCACATCTGCCCAAGAAGGAGCAGAAGATGAAATTGAAACAAGTACCAAGGCCACAATTGAACAAGAAATATCCACTGAAGGTGAACTCACAACCAAGGCTACCGAAGAAGAAGGACAAGACATTGGCTCAGCTACTGAATCTGCTATGGATACTTTGGCTACTGGCAAACCTACCGAAGAAGAATCCTCCGTATCTACTGAAGCTGATGAAGAACTTATCACTAAGGCTCCTGTAGAAGAAGAACAAGCTGCTGTTTCCACAGAAACATCGGGCGCTGCTGATGAACTTCCAACTGTTACTGCTTCCAGCGAAGAAGAACAATCTGAAGTATCTACTGAGACTGCTGATGTCACTACGGCTGCAGCTGAAGAGGAAGAAGAAACCGATGCTGATGTCACTAAAGCTCCAGTTGCCGAAGAAGGTGAAGCTATCGAAGAACTTTCAACTAAGGCTCCAGTTGCCGAAGAAGAATCCAGCGAATCTACTGAAACTGTTGATGAACTCGCCACCAAAGCTCCTGTCGCCGTTGAAGAAGAAGGAGAAAAGGAAACCGTATCTGTTGATGAACTTACCACTGTTGCTCCTGCTGCTGATGAACACGCTGATGTCTCCACAGAATCCGTTGAAGAAGAATTGGCTACCAAGGCACCAGCAGGTGAAGAAGAAGCTGCCGAAATCTCCACTGAAATGGTTGATGAAGCTTCTACTAAAGCTCCCGAACATGATGTGGCTACTGAATTGGATGAAGAATCTGCAACCAAAGCTCCTACCGCTGAAGAAGGTGAACACGTTGATGAATTGGCCACCAAGGCTCCAGCCGCTGAAGAAGGTGAAACCGTTGATGAATTGGCCACCAAGGCTCCAGTCACTGAAGAAGGTGAAACCGTTGATGAATTGGCCACCAAGGCTCCAGTCAGTGAAGAAGGTGAAACCGTTGATGAATTGGCAACCAATGCTCCAGTCTCTGAAGAAGATGTATCCACTGAAACCACTGATGAATTGGCAACCAAGGCTCCAGTCGCTGAAGAAGATGAAACCGTCGATGAATTGTCTACCAAAGCTCCAGTCTCTGAAGAAGGCGAAACTGTTGATGAATTGGCAACCAAGGCTCCAGTCGCTGAAGAAGGTGAAACCGTCGATGAATTGGCAACCAAGGCTCCAGTCGCCGAAGAAGATGAAACTGTTGAGGAATTGGCAACCAAGGCTCCAGTTGCAGAAGAAGGTGAAACCGTCGATGAATTGGCAACCAAGGCTCCAGTCGCTGAAGAAGGTGTATCCACTGAAATCGCCGATGAATTGGCAACCAAGGCTCCAGTCGCTGAGGAAGAAACTGACGTATCTACTGAAACTGTTGATGAACTCTCTACTAAAGCTCCAGCTGCTGATGAACATGTGGAGGAAGGTGCTGAAGAAATCTCAACCAAGGCTCCCGTTGCTGAAGAGGAAAGTGATGCTGCTGCTGAAGAGGAAAGTAATGAACTTGCCACAAAAGCTCCTGTCGTTGAAGAAGGTGAAACCGTTGATGAATTGGCAACCAAGGCTCCAGTCACTGAAGAAGGTGAAACTGCTGATGAATTGGCAACCAAAGGTCCCGTTGCTGAAGATGCCGAAACTGTTGATGAGTTGGCAACCAAAGCTCCCGCTGCTGTGGAACCTGAAACCTTTGTTGATACTTTGGCCACTGAGACTCCTGCTGGCGAAGAACAACCTGAAACTGTCGAAGAATTGGCAACCAAGGCTCCAGCTACCGAAGAAGAAGCCACTCAAATGCCCACTGGAACCATGCCCACTGGCGCTGACCAATCTTCCGAATCTGTTGAGGAAATGGTTACCAAAACTCCCGAACACACCGCTGATGTTTCAACTGAATCTGCAGAAGAACCAATTGTCACTGATAGCGCTGCTGGTATTGTTGATGCCACCACCAAGGCTCCTGAAGAACAACCACAAGTACCAATAGAAATTGAAGGTGTTACCCATATTCCTATGGCCATGGACACTGAATCTCATGTAACTGAAACTGAAGAATCCACTGAAACTGCCAAGGATGAAGAGGAACAAGAAGAAGTTAAGGAGACTGAAGTTACAACTAAGGCTCCTTTGGCTGAGGAAGAACAAGAATCCGAAGACAAAGAAACTGTTACCGCTGCACCAGTGGCTCATGATGAACTTCCTGAAGAAGCTAAACCAGAAGAAGCCTCATCCGAAGTTTCAGAAGAAGAAAGCGAAGATCACACTAAAATGCCTGCCGTTGAAGAACCTCAGGCTGGAGAAGAACAAGACATCAAACCTAGCGAAGAAGAAGCTACCACCATTGCTTCAGCCATGGCTGATGAAACCTCAACCAAAGCACCCGAAGGAGAACAAGCTGATGTATCAACTGAAGAAGATAAGGAACAAGCCAGCACCGAATCTGCTGAATCCACTGATGAATTGGCCACTGAAATGCCTGCCGAACAAGAACCAGAAAAGGTTGCCACCGATGCTGCCACTCCAACCGTTGCCGCCGAAGACCAATCCATGGTTGAAAAGGACACTGAAGAAGCTTCTGGTGATAGCACACCAATTGCTCCCAGCACTATGGCTCCAACTTATATTCCTCCCGTCCAAACCGGAGAAGAAGCTTCCGAACCAGAAACTGTTCCTGCTGAGGAAATGGGCAGTGGCGATTTTGCTACTACCGAATCTGCTGAAACCGAAGAAGAAGAAGAAATGAAACCTGCCGTTACAGATCGTGTTTCAGAAGGAGAGGAAGCTGAAATTAGCACCGCTAAACCTGTTGAAGAACCAACTGAAGCCGGCCTTGAATCGGTTACCACACACAAGATTGATACCGATGCTGCTGTACCAAGTAGTGAAGAAGAAGGAGAGCACAAGGAACCATCAGAAACTGCTGTAGAACAACCTGAATCAGCAGAAGAAGCCACCACAATCAAATCTGAAGTTCCAACTGAAACTGCTACCGAAACAATGGCTGATGAGAAACCTGAACAAGTTGACATTGCCACTTTTGCATCTACCATCGAAAACGAAGGTGAGGAAGAAGCTCAACCAGAAATGGACAAGGAAACCGAAATTGTTGATGTCACTACTCAAGCTCCAGCTGTTGAAATGGCGCCCACAACTGCCGCTACTGATAAGGATTCATCTGAAGAAACCTCAAGTGAGGAAGATGAAACTAAAGCTGAAGAACCAACATCCACTGTTGTGCCTGCTGTCGAACCCGTTGAAGGTGAAGCACAAGAACCTCTTCCCGAAACTGATGAACACAAAGTTGAACGACTTCCTGAGGAAGAAATGGCTAAACCTACCGACAGTCCCATGGTTATTATTGAAGATTTCACTGGCCTGCCAGCCGTTGATGAAACCAAGACTGAAGCTGAACAAGGTGTTGCCGCAACCACTGTTGCTCCCATCTCCGAAGAAGGAGAAGACCAAGATAAGGAACTCGGTGTCAGTAGCACCATTAAACCTACCACTGAAGATGTATCCATTGAAGACATGCACGATATGCACATTCCATCTGTCATTCCTGGTGAAGGCGATTGCTTGGTTGGTCACAAGACCTATGCCAATAACTCCGTCATTCCCACAGCCGATGAATGTGAAATCTCCTGCAAGTGTGTCAGCAGTATTGTTACCTGCGAACGTGTTGTCTGCGAAACTCCAGAAAATGTTGAGAAATGTATTCTGGATGAGAGCAGCACCAACAAATGTTGTCCTACCTATATCTGTGACATTGAAAGCATTCCTGCCAAGGCCGAAGACAGCTCTACCGAAAAGGATGAAAGTTCCGCAGATGAACTCACCACCTCTACTACCTCTGCTCCTCATAAGACTGATGATGAAACCGCTACAATTGTTAGCATTCCTGAAATTGAAATGCCCGTGGGTAGCACTGAAGAACCCATGTCCCACATTAAGGATACCGAAGAGGAACAACACCATGTCGAAGTTGCAGAACAAACAACCAAGGCTCCACTTGATATTGCTGCCGATGACAAATCTGATGTTATGGTTGATAGTGAAGAGCCATCTACTCAATCGGCAATTGTTGAAGATATGGTTAAACCCGTATCCATGGTTCCAGTTGATGCTACTGAGGATGCTGTGAAACCCGTAGAAACCGAAATGCCTGTGGAAATTCAACCCGAAGAAGTTATGCCCACTGTTACCGATATGGAAATGGCACCAATTGTTCCCTCGACCGATGAATATCAAACCGTTAAACCAATTGAATCATCGGAGGAAGAGAAGGATGAAGACGAAGAACACACAATTCAACCCATCGTTAGTCTGGATGAACTCCCAAGCACAACTATTGCTGCAGAAGAGACCGATGTCCATGTACCATCCTCCACAGAGGCTGCTGTCGAACAAGAAGAAGAAGAACATAAGGATGTTTCTGGAGAAGCAGAAGAAGAACCTGAAATTGCCACTGTTGTACCAACTGTCACTGAAGATAAGGAAGTTGAGGATCAAACTGAAATTCCTGTTGTTGAAGGTGACAAAGAAGTCGATCAAGAAGGTTCTGGAGAAATTGAAACAGCTTCACCAACCACAACTGAAGAAGAAGAAGTTCATACCGTTGCTCCCGAATCAGCCGATAAGGAAATTGATATGTCTACTGAAATTCCTGTTGTCACTGATAAGGTATCCGAAGAACCAGCTGCCGTCACTCCCTCAACTGAAGCTGCTGAAGCAGTTGAGCCCTCAACAGCTGGAACAGTTGCTAAGGATGAAGAAGAACCTGAAAAGGAAACAATGGAAGAATCTGATGAAGAAGATCACACAACCGTTGCCTCACCCGCTGTTGATGAAGTCTCCTCCACCATGGCTCCCGTGGAAGTTGAACCTGAAGTACAAACTATGGCTAGCGATGTTGAAAGTGAGAAACCTTCTGAAGAAACTACTGGCCATGAAATTGAAGAAACTCCCGCCGTGTCCACTGTCGCTCCAATTGCTGAAGAAGCTCAGACCACAGTTGCATCAAGTGAAGAATCGTCTGAGGAATCCAGCTCCGTCTCAACTGAATCCGATGTTGGTGAATCTGATGTGCACACTGTTGCTCCTGTTGATGCTGAGACATCCGCTGAAACCGAAGAAGAAGCAGAAGAACAAACCACAGCTGTACCAGTCATTGAAGAGTCTTTGGGCACAACTGCCAGTGTTGATCATGTTGAAGATGATATGGTCAAGGAAACATCCACAGAAGCTGTCGCTTCTACCGCTGCTCCTGTAAGCGCTGAAGTACCACAAGAAACCGTTACCAGCACTGAGTCGCAAGAAGAGGAAGAAGAACATACCACTGGACCTATGATCGCTTCCGAAGAAACTACTTTGGCACCAGCCGAAGATCAAGAAGAAGACAAAGAAACTCAAACCGCTGCTGTTCCAACCATTGAACAAGATGAAGAACATGTTCCCGTCCATCGACGAAAGTGCTACTCAGCAACCAACCGAATTTGCCATTAAAGTCGATACCACATCTGAACATGCTACTGAAATTCCTACTGTGGATGAGGTTGAAACTAGTAAACCTGAAGAAGAAGGACAAGAAACTGTTGAAGAAACCATGCCATCGACAACTGTCAAATCTACTGAGGAGGAAGAACAAGTTGGCTCTGATGAAACCGAAGAAGAGGAACAATCCAGCACTGTGGCACCTACAACCGCTTCATCCGTTGAAGAAACCGACAAGGAAGAATCTAGTCCAATGGCTCCAACAACCGCTGAAGAACAAACCGAAGAAGCAACCACCACACCCACTGCTGAAGATGGTACCCACAAGGATACCACCGTTCCCTCATTGCCAGCAGGTGAAACTGATGAAACCACCATGGCTCCTATCTCTGCTGATGTTGAATCTGGTACTCCATCCGCCGATGAGGAAAAAGAACACACTGTGGCTCCTGCTACCTATGAAGAATCTGTTACCGAAATGATTGGAGCTGAAGAACCTTCTGAAAAGGATGAAGCCGTTTTAAGCACTATGGCTCCAGTCGAAGCTGAAGAAGAACCCGTCCAACATGTTACTTCCGTACCGACCCAACAACACAAAGAACCAACATTGGATCTGTCTGAAGAAGCTTCCGGTGAATCTGTGGAATCAGAAGAAGAAATCAAACCAACTCTTCCACAACATATTGGTGCCTTTGTTACAGAACGTGTTGAAGAAATTACAGGCAAACCAGTTGTACAACCCACAACCACCTCCAGCATTGATGAAGAAGGCGAAAAGGACACGTCATCAGAAGAACAAGAAGGCGAAATTGAAGGCGAGGCTACAGTTAAACCTGAAGTACCAAAGGTTGAACAAGACGAACAAGTTGAAATCACCGAAGCTACTCCCGCAGAAGATGTTGAAACCTCCACTGCTAAAATTCCTGAAGAAATTGATGTTACTGGTTCTACATCGGCTCCTAAACTTCCTGAAGAAGCTGAAGAAACATCAACATCCGCAGCAATGGACATTGAACCTGTTGAAGGTTCTACTGAAATTCCTGCTGTTGAAGATGTCACTGGATCCTCCACCACAATGCCAATTGAACAAGATATTCCTGCAGCTACTCAAGCTCCAGAATCCGTTGAAGGTATTGAAAGCACTTCTGATAAATTACCCGAAGAAGAAGATGAAGATCATGTTGTTGCTGCTACTGAATTGCCAGTTGCTGGTCCCGAAGAAGAAGCCATCACCGAATCTTCGGATATGGAAATTTCTGCTGATGTAACCAAAGCTCCTGATAGTGTTGAACATGATGATGTTTCTGGTATTGTCGGATCAACTGAAGAGGATGTGTCCAGTGCTACAATTGCCCCTGAAAGTCAAAGTGTTGAAGAATCTCAAGAAGATGTTGCTGTTCCTACCGAATCTGCTGTCGAAGGCGAAGAAGAAGTCACAAAGGCTCCCGCTATGGAACAACCTGAAGAGACCTCTGCTGAAGTTTCTGAATCTAGCACCGCTGTGCCCTCGGAAGATGTTGCTGGTCCAACTACTGCCACAAGTGCTGAACAACCTGCTGAAGAACTCGACACAGTTACTAAGGTTCCTGAACATGAAGAAGAATCCGAATCTGTTGAAGATATTGTACCAAGCACAGATATGCCTTCTGTATCTGGCGAAGAAGAACAAGATGCTGAAATCACAACAGCTCAACCAAGCCATGACCAAGCTGATGTTACCAAGGCTCCTGAATCGGATGTTACAGAAGGTGTTCCATCTGAAGAAACGGCCGATGTTACCAAATCTCCTGTATCCGCTGATGTTGCCACTGAACAAGAATCTGGAGAAGTATCAACCCAAGTACCCGAAACCTTTGCTGATGTTGAATCCGTTACATCTCAAGAATCCGAAGAAGATATGGCCGAAGTTACTAAAGCTCCTGAAGCCGAAGAAGTACCTAGCAAATTGCCTGAAATCACTGAGGATGTTGAAAGCTCTACTGCCCACGATGCTGCTGATGTTAGTGCTACCACAATGGTTCCATCTGTTTCCGAAGATGTTGAAGCCGTCACTGCTCAACAAGCTACTGAAGAAGCTGAAGTCGACACTGTTAAAACTCCCGAACAGGAAGAAGAAGAAGCTGAAGTTGTTACCAAACTTCCTGAATTGCCAGAAGCTGTGCCTCAAGATGTTACCACTCATGTCGCTGCTATGGATCATGTTACAGAATCTGCCACCGAAGCTGCAGAATCTGCTGAAGAATCCGAAGAACAAGTATCCACAGCTCCTGAATCTGTTGAAGGTGTTGAATCTGTAACTGCTCAGCCAGAAGAAGATGTCCATGCTGCTACCACCATTCCTGAAACTGTTTCGGAAACTGAAGAAGAAGCTGATGTTACCAAGGCTCCTGAAGATGCCGCAGTTACCAAAGCACCTGAAGATGTTTCTGCTACCAAGGCTCCTGAAGCTACTGATGCCGAAGTTACTATGGCCCCAGTTGCTGTCCCTGAACATCCTGAGGAAGAAGCAGTTACCAAGATTCCCGAAACTGCTGATGCTATTAGCGAAGACGCTACCAAGGAACCATCCGCCGAGGAAGAAACCGAAACCGCTGGACCCACTGTTACTGAAGCTGCAGAATCTGTTGAAGCTCATGGCGAAGATGTATCCCCTGCTACAATGGCACCTGAAACAGAATCCGAATCTACTGAATCACATGTCGATGAGGCATCTCCTGTTACCATGGTTCCTGAAACTGTAGCCGAATTGGAATCCATGCCACACAAGACTGAAGAGGATGTCACCAAGGCACCTGAAACAATTGAAACCACTAGCGCTCAAGATGTTGCTCCTGTCGAAGAATCTGAAGGTGAAGAAGATGAAGTTAAGGCCACCACACTCAGAACACCAATTCAACAAGCTGATGAATATGAAGAATCCGATGTTACAGAGGCTACCGAAGATAAGACTGAA
This sequence comes from Musca vetustissima, assembly GCF_032173495.1. Taxonomy (NCBI): domain Eukaryota; kingdom Metazoa; phylum Arthropoda; class Insecta; order Diptera; family Muscidae; genus Musca; species Musca vetustissima. The sequence continues at coordinate 31,750 of NW_026873023.1, read as the reverse complement.
GATAAGGTTAGCGAGGAAATGCCAGTTCATCACGAAGAAGTTACTGAATTACCCGCTGAAGCCTCCACAGTTGGCCAGGCCATTGAACAATCCTCGGAAGCTGTTTCCCAAGAAGAGGAAGAAAAGGACTCTTCTGAAGAATCGGCAGAAAGTGAAGAAGTGCAACGCACCACAACTGTTCACCCTCTGTTTGCCCATCATGGTATCACTACTACACTTCCACCACCACCAGCCATTGATAGTCGTCTGGATGAAGCTCAAAATGCCACACATGCTGATGAAACCACAATGGCTCCTGCTGCCGATGAATCTGCCTATACCACAACAGCCGCAACAACCACAACCAGCACAACAACACCTGCTCCCATTACCGTGCCAACACATCCCGCAGCCCACTATCCACCACCACCACCAATCTATGGACAAGCACCACAATATCCACCCCAATACGAAGATGAATATACCGACGAAGAAGACACAGAAATCTTTGGTCCTGGCACTTGCCGTTATGGTGGCAAACTTTACGTTTCCGCTCAACAAATACCACGCGACGATCCTTGCGATTTCTGTTTCTGCTTCCGCAGCGATATCATTTGTTTGCAACAATCTTGCCCACCACCAATTGCCGGTTGCCATGAAGAACCCATCTCTGGATTCTGTTGTCCACGTTACGAATGTCCCGTCTCGATGGCTACTGTACTCAATATCACGACAAGCACAACGACAACAAGTACCACATTGCCACCACATTTCCTACATCATTCGTATGGTAATAATGTACAGCGTAATGGTTGTCTCATCAATGGACGTTCATATAGTGTGGGTGAAAGAATCGAATCGACAAGTGGTCCATGCATTAACTGCACGTAAGTATACGCAAACATTTTTTGTATCGAAATGAGAACAACAACAAAATGAAGTGCTTGGGAAATTTGTTAGAAAAAAATGCGATCATTTCGATTGCCTGCACAGTCCTTTTGCTATTTGAAATGCAGTACATGGTCAATTGTGTACTGTATACACAAAAGAAATTTGAATGGTTCATTGGTGTTAGTCATATAAAGTGAACGCCTAGAAATATGCTACACTTTTTACATGGGAGGCTTGTGCCATGTCTCAATGAAATCAACCAGGGTTTTGTAAATCGACTTTTACCTATTTGATCAATTGAATTATTTTGCCAATGAAACGAGGGTTTCGCCCTGCTAATAGAAGTTTTAATCATCAACACGAAGATATGACAGTTAATTTATGAAAATTATAAAGCTACGTTCATATTGAAAGGATTTATGGTTATATTTAGGCAACAAAGACGCCATTCATTAGCAATTATATAAAATGTTTTTGCAAAATAGTCAGGCTGAATCCCAGTTTGTTGTTTTTATAAAAAAAAAATTATATAAAATGGGAACTCTAATTTGGTATTTAGATGCATTATCACAATAATTGACATATCCTGATCTGTTTGACATTTATGTTCATACACTGACTATTAAATACGGTTTTATTGGTAATTTAAATTTGTAGGAATATATTTAAAGTAGAAGACAATTAAATGACATATTTTCTTAAAATACTTCATACGTTTACATAGTTTTAATTGTTTATATATTACCAGGGATATGTAGGTCGACCAATATTTACATACAATAAAAAGGGCATTTACATTAGAACTTTTTATCGGATTAACCTACCTTATGAGGATTTATTTGACATATGAACAATGGAAATGACAATTTAAACCCACTGGGTTAACGAAATCCGGTACAATTTAAACGTACGTCAAATAACAATCAGGATCAATTTGAGATTAATGCTACGTTCACCTTGAAAGTGTTATACGGAAATCATCATTTATTTGACATTTATACAGCAAAAATGACAATTTAAATCACGATTAAAGTAGTATTCAATTATTATTTTTATTATTGACAGAAGTTAAAGATCTTGTGAATTTTTTTTTCATCCGATTATTTTATTTTTAAAATATTTGTTTATTAATAATACTAATCCATATATATTTCTCTCTCCCTTTTCCCCTTTTTTTATCCTCTCCTCCTTTCTCTCACAGATGCGGCGGTGATGGTAAAATGAAATGTGATCCTCAGGCCTGTGTTCCTGAACCAACTATGCAACAAGTGATGGCTGTTGTAGCGGCTGGTCGCAAAAGATGAACCCCTAGCCATGATAATTTAAACTAATTATATTAAAATTATTTTTTTATATAAAGAAAAACAAAAACACATTAAATTTAAGTAACAGTTACAAAAACAAAACAAGAAAAAACGGAAACCAACAAAAAAACCAGCAACTATATACTTTTCACAACTTATAAACTATAAAACTTTTAACACTAAATTCTATCCTACAAATTTCCCTAAATTCTCTATATATAGTCTAGCCACAAAACCGGATATAATTAAAAAATTGGTGCCAATATTGAATGATGATGGAAGCGGAATTTTCAAAGGAGAGATAAGTTAATTTTTTTTTAATTTTATTTTGATTTCCTTTTGAAAAGAAACTCTCCTTGTCATAAAAAAATTAAAAAAAATACAATACTTGAATTAGCTTGTGAAAAGCAACCAGTGATATTGTACTTTATACTTAGTATAGGTGCAATTAATTAAGTGAAAAGTAAACAAAAAAAAAACGAAACAAATACGCACACACATATTAAAAAACAAAACTTATAGCTGTCAGTTTAATGTAATTGATATTTATTGACAATATTAGGGTTATACCATAAAAACATAATCTTAATTATGTCAATAATAAATTTTACATTAACCTGACATCATTATTTAACCGCTTTATAACAATTTCTAATATATACTTTCCTTTATTTTGTAATTTAGGTTTAGAATCCCATTATCCCACTTGTAATATGGTTTTTTTTCGTGGCTATTTTTTGCCGAACCAAAAAAGTTTCTTTTAGTTAAAAAACATCATAAAACAATTCATTAGAGACTCTTAAACCGCTTAACTAAAATTTACTTTTTTTATCTACTGCAAAAAATAAAACCAATTGATAAAAGAATAGTATTACGACTGTTTAGGGGATTCTAAAAATTAAAAATTTTTTTATACTATTAAACCTAACCTAAAAACTGTATTTCCGGTTTTATATATATAAAAAAAACCTTTTGTATTTCAAACTATAATCTTTTTTTAACCTTTTTTATACTTTAGCTTTAAGTTCTATTCCAATTTTTTTATATATATTATAATATTAAAAGAATATATTTTATATATAATATTTTTTTAAATGCAAAATAAAACTGTTGCTTCTAGTCTTCTCTTTTTTATAAATAAAAATAAATAAAAAGAGCAACAACAATATTAATAATAACAAAAAAACAAATAGCCAAGCCCAAATTATTCAATCCAATTAGAAATGGAAGGGGATAATACAGATGTCATAGCACAAACATATGTAATTAGGGTTCTATAGATCGTTTTTTACACTGAATGGTTTATTTAACACATATTACAACCCTGACAGGTATAGAATCTGTATTACCTTTTCCGCTTAAATTACACCCCGAACAAACCACAACAATTTCAATTCGGACATCTAAAATTCCAACTAGAGATTTATATTGAATGTAAACTCTCAATTAAACCCCAATAGATATAAATAGTAGTGTTTTTTATAAACGAAAACGTAACGTAACAATTTTTTTTTATAATGAATGAAACAATTTTTAAAAAATTTTAAACTAGACGTATCAATAGCTGGATAAGAAAGAGATTTGTATAAGTGTTAGGTGTAAACGTAGTAGTTTTGATAAGCTAGTTAACTAAACTGAAATCCTAACCTCAAATGCAATCTCCCCAATTGTCCCCGAAATCCGAAAGAAAAAAATGAATAAAAAAAAACAAAAAGAAAATAAGGAAACTTAGAAAACAAAGAAAACTCAATTTTTTATACAAAAGAAAACTTAAAACTAATGCTCGACTGATTGAAAAAAGCAAGTACTTTATATAGAAATGAAAGAAAAAAATAGAATAGTATTAAAGTAAAGTAAATAAAAAAACTAATAAATGTAAGAAAATTTTATAAATGTAGAAAAGAAAAAAACAAATATTTTATTTTTTATAAATGAGATTATGCAATGCAACGGATTTCATGGGACACACTCCTCTGAAGTTCAATTGCCAAACATAATCTGTTATCGATAGAGCTTATTTTTCAAGAAACAAAAAAGAAAAACAATTCCTTTATTTTAATAATTTTTTTCATTTTCAATCACTTGAGCTTAAGTTAGCATCATATATTTTTAATTTTCTTTCTTTTCTTTGATTTCCATTCAAACTAGCCTTTTGCAACGTATTTAGCTTATTAAGAACTTTCCTTTATACTTTTTTTCATTAGATTATTAGTATTTTTTTATATACCAATTTTTTACACACACATATATATAAATATATTTATTATTTTATTTCCCTATGCCCAAAACTAGCCCATTTTTAAACAGCTCTTGTTTATTTTATACTATCCTCCCGACCCTCCCCTATAAACGCTATTAGTATTCTATTTAATTAAAAAACACACAACAAAAAAATTAATGGAACACCAACAACTTGTGTCTCGTATAAACTGCTTTTATAAACGAAAAAAAAATAAATAAAATTATTATTAATTATATTTTGTATTGCCTGCAATTGTAGATATTAATTAATTATGTGCGAATATTATTAAAATAAAACAAAACAGAAAATTATTTGAACAAAAAAAAAAATAAAACAAAAGAAAACCCAAGACGCCACCATGTATATGTAGCGTTTTTTAATTAGTTATAACAAAAGAACCACTAAAAAAGTAATTTTAATAATAATAAAAAAATAAATTGTATTTTAATTTTTTTTATATATAAACATTCTGTTTAAAACGAAAAAGCGATAATAAAAAATTATGAAAAAAATCGATTTGTATTTTTATTTAAATGTTAGGGTTTTATTTAATGATTTATTGTTGAAAAATTATGAATTACTCAATAAACTTTAATAAGATAGCCTATATATGGAATCTGGCTTAAAGAGAGTTAACAATTTCACAGTAGATCTCAAATGTCAATGCGCTATGGAATTGACATTTGAAATCGAGTGGATTTAGACTTAAAGTACATTTACATATACGATTTTAAATCGACTCGATTAACGAAATCCAGAAATACAACCTAATTGTTTACACATACCATTAATTGTGATCTAAATACGGATCAGCTGATGTTTGTTAGTATACATACAAAATTATAAATTTGCTGCAAAAAATTTGTTTGCAATTTGAACATGAAACGAAGAATTACAACAATGGAAATGTTTTTTGCAATGCTGTGATCGTTTGGATATTATAAAAAACAATGAAAAACACAAAATTTCTATAAGTAATTTTTTTTTTATTTGATAACCGTTAAATTTAAAAACAAACAACATGTGAAAACAGTTGCAAATTTTGGTACATTGTGAGAGAGTTGTATTTTTTAGCACAAAAACCGCGTTGCATCTCAGTAGTATCATGATTTCGATCATGATTTAAAATAAACCATGCCGTACGATGATTTAATTTTGTATGGTAAATCATGGTAAATTTAGCCTGATTAAGAAAATAAACCCTGATTCGTCCTTTAATCATGATCAAATGTTATATGTAAATCCGCTTTTAAAGTACATTTACATATACGATTTTAAATCGACTCGATTAACGAAATCCAGAAATACACACTAATTGTTTACACATACCCTTAATCATGATATAAATGCCGATCAGCTGATGTTTGTTAGTATACATACAAAATTATTAATTTGCGCCAAAAATATTTGTTTGCAATTTGAAAAAGAATAGAAGAATTACCACAATGGAAATGTTTTTGCAATACTGTGATCGTTTGGAAATTAAAAAAAACAATAAAAACACAACAATTCTATAATTAATTTTTATTTTCCTTTGATCTGTCATTTTTGTATTTGTCACCGTTAAATTTAAAAACAAACAACATGTGAAAACAGTTGCAAATTTTGGTACATTGTGAGAGAGTTGTGTTTCTTCGCACAAAACCCGCGTTGCATCTCAGTAGTATCATGATTTCGATCATGATTTAAAATAAATCCTGCTGCACGATGATTTCAATTTGTGTGGTAAATCATGGTAAATTTAGCCTGATTAAGAAAATAAACCCTGATTCAGCCTTTAATCATGATTAAATGTTATATGTAAATCCGCTTTTACTCTCTTAAGTTGTATGTTAAAAGCACGTTTATACTATACCTCGCCTCTATTTCTAAATTTTGAACTTAACCCTTGCTTTTTAAACTACGTTTAGATTTAGAGTGCATCGTGACAACTACAAGGTATATTGATAAAGTCATACAGTTAGCCTAGCTGGATATCAGCTACCACTCAAGTTTGCTGTCAAAATCCATTATTGTGAATTGACTTCCATTATGACATCGTAAACTAAGTCCAAATTTTTGTCATTAGACTTGAGAAAAAACAGCCAGCTTTCGCTAGCTCGATGACATTTTTAATAGCTATCCACTCGATCTCAAATGTCGATTCTATAGCGTATACGTCTCGTTAATCCTGTTCACAAATTCAGTGGATTATATTTGACGTATACACTATAGAATTGACATTTGAGATCGAGTGGGTGTCGTAAATATAAACGCATTTTCGTCTACTAGATTTTAAATGTCAATTCGAAAAGTATAAGATAAGTATAAGATAAGATTAGTTTTGGTAGGAAGGATGACAGAGCGGCTTTCACATTTAACGAGGTAACAATGACACATCCGAAGAGTGTCCTAGCGTTTGGAAGTGGAACCAAATCACTGACGGTACTGGCTAGGTGACCATTTTACACCTGCGTGTAAGCTCAGTCTGTGGGGCCGCAGTTCTTGTCAGTGAGTTAGCCAAAAACCAAAATTCTATTGCCAGCGGATCATAATATAAACTAGCCAGATTGGTTCTGTAAGAGAAAAACCCACCCTCCATTCCTAACGTTTCACTGACAGAATACACCACCTTTAAATCTTTACTTTAATCTACGTTTCCTTACCTTTTGTCCTATTACTCCTCCATGTTTAATAGTTATTGATCATTACAAGTTTTTATCACTTTCCATTCCAGATTCATTATTTGCAGGTGATTTTGTCTAGATGAATGTCCGTCCGTTGTATGTGGCTGAGTGAATGTACATCGTTAAGGTATGTAAGCTATACTATTGTAAAAGATTATATCCTTATTTAATTGTTACCAATATACCATCACTTTTCAGAGCTGCCTACCAGTACCCTTTCTGTGTCATAACATTACAAAATTACTAACTAATTACTTAAGAAAATTATTATAATTTTTTCAAAGTTTTCCTTATTTTTTAAGGTTGTTTAGTATCGTCTGTCCGTCCGTCTGGTCTACAGAGAATACCAGAGCACCAAAGGATCTGGTAGTGCCTAGTTGTGGCCAAAATGTTGATTGTATTTTATGTATATATAATTTTATAAGGACACTTGTCGAACTGGAGGCTTGAAAAAAAATCTTAATCAAATTCCAATCTTCAATGGTTAAGATGTATCCAAAATACAGAAATTTGCGAACCTCTACATCTGTAGAGTATTCGTCGATGGTCAGAAGAAAAAAGGTACAATATTTTCTTTACTTTCCATTATGGTACCTTAGGGCGATTCCCTGTCAGGACTCCGAATACAATGTTTCAATATTCATTATAATTAATTAGCCAACTATCGCTTAAATACGTAATGACCGGGGAACACCACAATAGTTGCACGAGTTATTTTAACCGAAAGTGCATAGATCATCTCGGAAGTGACTGGTCGAAAATGAGGGCGTTTCATCGAGCCGAATAGGTACCACCACAATATATGAAGGCTAATATTGCCGACGTCATACGAAACTCTTAAGTCATCTAAAGCGTTTTACTCGGACGAATTATCAGTAAAATGTTTAAGCAACTAAATGTACCTGGATAAGATTACTTAACAGCTATACTCCACATGTCGTTAGCCTATCTCTACTGCCCCTAGTAGCAATGACGCTGAGACACTACTCCTCTCTCTGATCCGAGAAAGCTGGTTTCCAGTTGCTCAACATCACATGGATGTATATACAAAACCACAACTATATGCAGAGAACTGAACCAGATTGGGCCGTGCAATAGAAAGCCTCCGTGACTTATCAAAAGCCTCCGATACCGTCAATCGCAAAGCTATTCGAGCATATAGAGAATACAACACTTTCATCCGGTTTGAAACTTTGCAAATTATTTATATGTGTAGACGCCAGACATATACTTGGACAGCTGAAATTTAGATCCTGCTGAAAATAATGATCGCTAGAGAGATCTCGATAAGCTGAGAAGTAGGAATAGTGTCGTCAAGTTGCTTGCAAACAGACCTTGTTTGCCTCTTATAAATCAATCCAAATGAAAATGTCCTAAATTCGCGGCCGAAACTCAACCACACAAAGAATTTAAATATATTGATGTAACCGTGACATCGACCTCATCACCATTATTAAATTTTAAAACCAAAAGAGTTTTCTAAACTTTCACAAGAAAAAAATATCGTTATCAGTGAGGCACAAATTTTAAATTTATTCCAAATTGTTCCGAATTAACTATACTTTACTTATACACCGCAAAGGGTATCTTAAGTGTACATACAGCTTTCCTGCTCTCCAATTCGTCAATAATTTCGGCAGATTTATAAGCGAAATCGGGACCGATATATAGGGGCTAACAGAAAACGTGGATCTCCGTAGACAAATTTTTGCAACGCTATTTTGTACCCATAGAAAACTCTCTTTGCCAAATTGCAGTTAATTTGATTGTAAAATGTGTCTAATAGACAAAAAATACCTTAAAATGATAGATACGGTTATATTGGGGCTATATCAGAACTTGGACACAGGGACCCTATTTTCCATTTCAATGTTTGCTTTGACATTAAAAACATGTGATCAAAATTTTGACCGCCTATATCAAGTGGTTGCCAGTTAATGAGTTTATACCCAACATTTGGGTAAATACTCAAATTGGGGGTACCTTTGTATGGGGGCTACCAGAAAACGTGGACTCACATCTATAAATTTTTGCATGGATATTTAGTACCCAGAGAGAATTCTCTATGCAAATTACAGACAATTTGATTGTAAAATGTGTCTAATAGACCAAAAATACCGTAAATCGGGAGGTACGGTTATATGGGACCCTATGGGAGGTACGCTTATATGGACCCAAAGACCCTATTTTCCATTTCAATATTTGCTTTGACATTAAAAACATGTGAGCCAAATTTTGGCCGCCTATGTCATGTGATTTACCAGTTAATGAGTTTATATCCAATTTTTGGGTAAATACTCGGGTATTAACCCATGTCTTTAAAGTATCGCAAAACTATCCATTCTAAATCGATTTGATAACAGAAACCCCGGAAATAGGGTCTAATGCTGCATTTACATTAGAACTGGGATAACATACTTTATCAGGATTTATTTGACATATATACAATGAAATTGGCAATTCAAACCCACTGGGTTAATGAAATCCGATTAAATGTAAACGTACTATAAGATGCTGTATCACCGATTCAATATAGTAAATATAAAAAAAAATACCCACAAATGGGTATTTACCCAATTTACCGTCTCTACTTATTAACTCCTCTCCTTACTAGCTCACCTGACGTTCATTTTTAATGATCTCAAAGTTGTGTACATAACCTTAATTTATTTTCAGGATTTCGTAGATCCACGTCATATAAAGTACGTATGTAAATGCGCTATTATATTTGACAGAAGCGGCTTCTTCCAGCAACAAAGTTGATTTATTTTTATTCACCTCAAGATATCCTACCCTGTATTATTGTACCATGGCAGCGTCGGCAACACAAACGAGACAGAACGATGAATAAGTAAATTGACTAAAGTAACTAGACGATGAAATAGCTAGGTCTAGATCCGCCGATTCATTTCACAGAGTCGTTCATTGTTCGCAACGTTCAAAACGTTTTTAGATTAGGTCGTTCATTTATTTTGCATCTGGCTGCTAAAAATACACTGAACTCACCGTTCGTCCAAAGGGAATAGGATCAAGTCATACAATTTTGTATGAAATCCTGCTGGAAAAGCAATTTCAACGCAACAAAACATGTCATAATCAAGCAAGAGATTAACGCAATCCCATAGAAATTGTATATCTAATTGTAGTATCATTAGTTTAACGAATTTATAAATATACGTACATATAGACAAAAATAGAGAAGGCGGCATGGCGAGTGTAACAACCATAAATTGGCTATTTATATGTGGCCTATTTTTCTGTTTGGGCGGTGTTGTGGTGCTAAGTTTTATGTCACTGCCCTCAGGTGAGTTTGATGAATTAGTTTTGTAAATTGGAAACATAACCAGAGTGGTTTTTTTCATTGCAGATTGCATTTGTCCCATAAGTCGACCCAAGCCAAAAGAATCGGCCGACTTGTTGAACAAACCACCGGATCAATTACAAGTTGTACATAAGTTAGCTGTGTTAGTGCCATTTCGCGACCGTTTCGAGGAGCTGCTACAATTTGTGCCACACATGACAACGTTCCTAAAGAAACAGCATGTTCATCATCATATTTTTGTTTTAAATCAAGTTGATCGTTATCGCTTCAATCGCGCCTCTCTCATTAATGTGGGCTTTCGTTTTGTGAGCGGAGTCTATGACTATATTGCCATGCATGATGTTGATTTGTTGCCCTTAAATAATGATTTACATTATGATTATCCCAGCGATGCGGGGCCATTGCATATTGCCGCACCTGAGCTACATCCCAAATATCACTATGAAAACTTTGTGGGTGGCATTCTGTTGGTGAGAAATGACCATTTTGAGAAAATGAATGGCATGTCGAATAAATATTGGGGTTGGGGTCTGGAGGATGATGAATTTTTTGTTCGAATCAGAGACGCAGGTCTGAAGGTGACAAGACCGCAGGGTATAAAGACTGGTGTAAATGATACCTTTAAGTAAGTTCACCAAAATCGTATCGATGTGCTTCTGTTTTAATATTTATGTTTTCATTTTGATTTATAGCCACATACACAATCGTTATCATCGCAAACGTGATACTCAAAAGTGCTTCAATCAAAAGGAGGTAACTCGTAGACGTGACCGTGAAACGGGCCTCAATACTCTGCAATACAAAATAACCAAAGTCCATGACATGCTCATCGATGGCACTCAAATAACCGTACTCAACATTGAACTGGAATGTGATTTGAATAAAACACCATGGTGTGACTGCAGTGGTAATGCCCAAGCCGCTGCCGAAGAACAAATGAAACAGTGATACTAATCAAATAAATCGCCATCATTAACACAAATCAATATTTTCTCTTTTTTGTCCTATATATTTGTTGTTTGTATTTATTTCTCATTATTTTTTTTAAATTAAACCTAAGCCACATAAAAAGTCCATAGAATGCATATGATGATTATTTTCTAGTATACATGAACCATGCCATAGAGGAATGTCCAAAATAGTACATAGGTACACAAGGCACCCATGAAACTGTTGGTCAACAAACTTTGACGATTGATAAAGAATTTTCTCCAATGGGTGCCAGATTTCATTAGGACCAAAAGCCACAAAATAAATACGGACAAAAAGTAGAACAAGAATCCCAGTAGGCCATTTAAACCCAATATTCCTAAAAACAAACAGAAGCCAAGCATTAGTGATAATTAAAATGTTTATTGGCATAAATGTGTACATACCCGCAGCACAGCCGGAAATAGCTGCCATAGATGTACGACAATATTCCACAGCAGAAATGTTATTGCGTATGGCTGCCTCGCTGTAAGCAATAAGCTCGCCGGTTTTAGATGCAGTTGGTTTTACACGTTGCATTTTGAAATGATTTTTAATTTATTTATTTAATAAAATGTTAAAAACTTGCAGAAACACGACACAGTGAACTACGAACTCATCCACCAAGAAAAATAATTGAAGACTGTCAAAAACAGCTGTGCGAGAAATGTGTTCAGTAAGCATAAGTTAGGGATCTGTAATTCGATTTTCAGTAGAAAATTGTGAAATACTCAATGATAATTTATTGGTCTGTTCCTGTAGTGCAAGAATCTACGAGATTTTAATATTGTTTTCGATATCATAAAGGAAAAAAGTGTTATCGTAGTAAAAAATAGTAGATTCTTGCAGTACGGGAACAAACCTTATATTAATGAAGTCCTGTTCTAAAACCAGAAAAAAAAATATTTTTTAAACAACTTAAAAACAAAATGTCCGTCCAAGAACCTCCAAAAATGTAATTTTTTAACTAAGATATCAATTTTTCATTTATGATATCGAAACAGACCAAACTTCTACATATGTATGAAGACATCAACATGAGCCTGAAGATACCAACTGACCTTGTTCTGAATTGAATTTAACAAACCGTTTCTTTCAGTTTTAGGTAAACGATCCCGACCTACCTCTGGTATTATTCGCCCTTGAAGGACACAATGGTAAAACATATAATTCCTCCAATTCAAGGAGAAACATCAAAGCTTGTTGTTGTTATAACAGGTTAGATGTTGATAAAAGTTCTTTCCTGAAAAAGTTGATAGAAAAAAAACTGAAAAAGGAAAATATATTAATTCATTATTAGGAAATCGGATTTGAAGAAGGTAGCCGGAGAAATTGTGCCACCTCAATCGGCTTTAGTCATAAGTCTATGGCGGAGACCGCCACTTGATGAAATCTGTTGACGTCCGATGGAATGACGTGGTTAAGATGACACGCTGATAGCATGCCAGCAGGAACTGTCTAGTCAAAAACACATTATGTTGCTTGTCTGACAGCATCCTGGTCTCCTCATGGAGGTGATCGACGCTCGTCATCTGGACACAGCCGGTTGCAATTCGGAGTGCATTATTTTGGGTTGTTTGCTAGGGTATCCATTGTGTCTCACTAATTAAAGAAGTCCAGACTGGGGCAACATAATTCAGGATGGAACGAGCTATAGCCTTATAAGACGTTACCAACGTTTATTTATCCTTGCCCCAGGAGGTGCCAGACAAAGCTTTCAGAACTTTATTCCTAGCTTTCACCTTCTGGTTGATATAATTGGAATGCGAGGAGAAATGAAGGAGGTTATCGAAGACCACCCCAAGGATTTTCGGATTGTGGACGGTGGGGATGCGCCTACATTCAACGGAAATGTCAAGTTATAGATTGACTTCTCGCGTTCAGGAAGTGAAAAGTGAAACAGTAGACTTTGCAGTGGATAATTTTAAATTGCGCTCCCCGAAGAAGTTGGTGATGGTGGCTAAATAGTTGGAAATTCTTGCACCTACGTCGTCAAATAAATAATCTTTCACCACTGAAACATCTGGTGGAGAAATGGGGAGTTTCGCAAGATACATGTTCAACAAAATGGGATATAGGACACCGCCTTGCGGTACTCCCATTTTGATCTTGAGATATTGTATCGATCTTGGAGAAGATGGAACTTTAACTGCATAAGGTTTAATGCGTCTTACGACTGTAGATTCAAGATATTCATAAATTTTTTAGTCTTCTTGGGTTTCGGGGCTTGCTGAAATCAAAGTGAGTGAAATAGGTAATGAGTTCGCTCGTAATATATCATAATCAATCGATGAGCTGTTAAACCGCCATAAGTGACTGAGTGCATTAAAAGTACATTTACATATACGAATTTAAATCGACTCGATTAACGAAATCCAGAAATACAATGTCAATCGGCTGATATTTGTTAGTATACATATACAATTATTAATTTGCGCCAAAAATATTTGTTTGCAATTTGAAAATGAAAAGGAAAATTACAGCAATGGAGATGTTTTTCCAATGCTATGACCGTTTGGAAAGTAAATAAATCACAAATCAAAAAATCTATAAATAATTTTTATTTTCCTTTGACCTTTATTTTTTTGTTTTTGGCAACCGTTACATTTAAAAACAAACAACATGTGAAAAAAGTTGAAAATTTTGGTACATTGTGAGGGAGTTGTATTTTTTCGTACAAACCCCGCCTTGAATTTCACAAAACCTGTCGGTGATTTAAATTTGTATGATAAATCGTGGTAAATTCAGTTTGATTAAGAAAATAAACCCTGATTCAGCTTTTAATCATGATTAAATGTTTTATGTATATCTGCTTTAAAAATCTATATTTAATCATGTCATGACAATCATATGACAACCGGCGGAGAAAAGAGAATGGAATGAAAATTACAAAAATATCATCACAAGCAAGAATTTTTTCCTGAACCGCCAACTCGTCACTGGTTTTATGGCACTAACTCCTGGTAACATAAAACTCATTAATCGTCTTTTCACAGGACACACCTATGGCAAAACTTACCTGTTTTTAATAAAGGCTGTAAATTCCAACATATGGTTTTCCTATTTCCATCTCTGCAAAAACTTCTGTTTAATTTGTGCAAATTCATTAAGAAAAACAACATACAACTATAATACGCACACACCACTAGAAGAAAATACCAATAAAAGGAACTAACAATCGATAACCGATAACTTAGCAACTGGTACATGAATACTTCGGGTATCCCAAAATCAACTGTCGAGTCCAAAAAAAAAAAAAAAAAATAATGACTTAGCCAAAATTCAACCTATACATCCCTAATATATAACAGTTGCTTTTGACATTAAACTTTGTCAATGAATTGTCCGTCGTGAAGAAAAAAATTAAAAAATAATTAAGAATAATGGACCTAATAAAATCATAAAATTGACACTCTGCTTAGAAATTGGAATCATAATGAAATTCGTTATAAAAGTAAACTAAAAAAACATTGACGAAACCACAATTGGCTATTTGTAAACAACAACAATAACAAACATATTCTAATTGGAAAATTTGAACAAACAACAACAAAAGCAAGCAAGTAAACGGAGGGACACTGATTGTCGATGAGCTATCAAAGATGTCACCTACGAACAAAGTGTGTGCCGTGTGTGGAGATAAAGCATTGGGTTATAACTTTAATGCGGTAACATGTGAAAGCTGTAAGGCCTTCTTTCGCCGCAACGCCTTGGCCAAGAAACAATTCACCTGTCCCTTTAGTCAGAATTGCGAAATCACTGTGGTCACTAGAAGATTCTGTCAGAAATGCCGTCTGAAAAAATGTCTGGACATTGGCATGAAGAGCGAGAACATAATGTCCGAAGAAGACAAAATGATAAAACGACGCAAAATAGAAACAAATCGCGCCAAACGTAAACAGACAGAGCGTGGTCAAACAGGCGATGCCGACGATGAAGGCAGTACAGAGGGTCAAAGTAACATTGCCGCAGCGGCTGCTGATAGCAGTGGTTATGATGCCGGATTGGCGGCAGCTAATTATGATTCGCAGAGTTGCGGATCATTTGACAGCAATACAGGCTCGGCAAAAGTATCTGCAAATGCCACATCAACCTCCAGTGCAACTTCAGGTGATAATATGTCCAATATTAACCCGGAACTTATGACGGGCGAGGAAATGGTGGAATTTATTGTTTGTGATCCAGATCGTGCCTCACAAGCTATTAGTAAATTAATGCGTACGCCAGCTGAAGCCATGACAACGTTGGAGAAAATAATCAGCTCACAGAAAGATGCTTTGCGGTTGATATCACACCTTATCAACTATCCAGGTAAATAGGCCTGCCTTATCAGCTATAAACCAGTTTATTTTAACCAACTTTTTATTTTTACTTTCAGGCGATGCTCTAAAGATTATTAGCAAATTTATGAACTCCCCATTTAATGCCTTAACAGTATTCACCAAATTCATGAGTTCACCCACCGATGCATTAGAGATAATATCGAAAGTTGTTAGTTCGCCGCAGGATGTCTTGCAATTCATTAAAAATCTAATGGATTCGCCTGAAAATGCTGTCGACATAATGAACAAATTTATGAATACACCAGCCGAGGCATTGAAAATGTTGAATCGAATTTTAAACAATGGGGGTGAAGATACGCAAGCGACAGCAACTAGTAGTATTGAATCGGGGTCAAAAAGCACCCCACCTCAAGATACTACGGTGGAGCCTAAGAACGAAGAACAAATTAACATGACAAATACATTAACACCGCCTATAACGACGATAATAGCCAAAACTACATCACAAACGACCACAACAAATAATGCTTTAATACAATCCATGCTTAACTATCCCAGTCCAAATGATTTAACTTCAAACATTTTACCACCCGTAACACCACCATCACCCAGTACGCCCTTTTCCTTGGATTGTAATAACTATGTGACACCGTCACCTTCATCGGTCACGGAACCTTTATGTATGGTGGCATCATCATTGGATTATCAAAATCCATCACCAGGCATTACGAACAGTGGACCCTCATCGATTTTATCCTCACACGCCGATGAACAACCAAGCACATCAAATGTAGGCCTACTATCGCCGTCAGACGTTGATGCTGCAGCTGCTGCCGAATTTGCCAGTGAACATTTCGATATCAAAACATTTATACAAAATTCATTTCCAGAAAATGCTACAGGTCATTATGCACCTGGCGATAGTTTAAATTCATTAGAATCGGTACTAACCGAAGTGATACGTATAGAATTTCAAGCATTCAATAATTTACCGCCTGAACCTCGTGTTAAACAAGAACATTACCAGAACAATAATACAATGATGAGTTTCAATAGCCCACTATATGATGCGGCAGCAGCAGCAGCGGCTGCGACTACTGTTGGCTGTGGAAAAAATATAGCATGTATGCCACAACAACAACAACAGCAGCACCAACAACCGTTACAATGTCAACAGCAACAGGTGTGCTCACCGTCTAGTGTCAATATGTCGAGAGATTTAAATGAAACGGAAATTATGAAATTGCGTGAATTGAAATTGGCCAGTGAAGCACTTTATTTGCCGGTCGATGATGATTTAAGTGTTTTGATGAGTGACGAAAGAATAAAGGTAAGTGGATTTTGGATATTGACGAAATATAGATTTTTAATAATATTCAAAAAATTTAAATATAATGCTACAAAAAAAAGGAAAGCAGTCGTGCAACTGCTTTAGAAGAATTGTAGCACGCAAAATTTTGGACTGGGAGTAGATAGCTACCTAGTCCGATAGCTACCTAGTCCGTTTTGTCTTTGTACATATGTTTGTAATAGGCAAAAGACACATGGTTCCTTTTGTGAGTCGATTTATGCATATCCGTCCGTATGTCTGTCCATGTTAAATTGTAAACAAAGTATAGGTCGCATTTATGATCAGAATTGGATTATTTATTTGTCCCAAGGACGAACCCTATTGAAATTGGGAAAAGTGGGTTCAGATTAACATATAGCTCCCATATATAGTTTCGTCCGATTTTAAGTAAATGGTACACCAAAGACCTAAAGTTAGACCAATTGACGCAAAATTTTGCACAGCGTATTGGAGTTAGTATAGCCTAACATGTGTCAGATTTAAATATAGCTCCCATATTGAAATTGGGAAAAGTGGGTTCAGATTAACATATAGCTCCCATATATAGTTTCGTCCGATTTTAAGTAAATGGTACACCAAAGACCTAAAGTTAGACCAATTGACGCAAAATTTTGCACAGCGTATTGGAGTTAGTATAGCCACCGTGTGTCAGATTTAAATATAGCTCCCATATATATATTCATCCTCCCAGTTTCTTTGAGGTCCCATATTATTATTGATATAGACCCGATTCCCTTTGCTTAACTCTTTCAGGTCTGGATTACTCACTTCCATACCTTTCATAAATACTCTAAATGTTTTCCATATTATTGGAAAACATAAGTTCTCCATTAACCATTAGATTAATACACTTCGGTCCCTAGTATTTTATTTGAAATCAATCGTGTCTTAAATTAAATATCCATTATTAACCCATACATGAGTTAGAATCTCTCAGGTTCTTATTGTAGTTGAGGAGCCGACCCTAAGGGAAGAGTTTCTCCAAGTCAATCGTCTCCATTGAACCGGCTGCCATCGGGTTGATATATTGTAAACCCTTCTATATCCTCAGATTAATTCAAACCTAACGTTTTGGTTCCTACTCCCACAAATATTAGTAAACCCGTATTTTAGTTTAGAATAAAGGATGTTCAGCCATTCATTTAGCAGCTCTTTTCACTTGGAGACCCATCAATTGTGCCCTGTTTGATTACCTAAAAAAGAGAAGATAGAAAAAATGGAAAAGGAGACGAAGAGGTTAGATTTTAAAGCCTAATTAAATCTATTCTGAAGAAGAATAGTGTGTGACAATCTCATCTCTATCAAACAGTCTATGCCTTCTCCTACATAGCGCTGGACATTTATATATAATATATGTTAAATTTTTGCCAGGTCCACCTCATTCTCAGATAAATTACAGTACTCTACACAATTGATGTCGCAATTGTGTACGAGCCATCTTTTTTATCCATTTCATTCCCATTTAATAGAAAACCTCACAAGTTGTCTTAGTTATTTCCGGCCAGCTTTTGATCAAATTTCATTTTAAATTTTTTATCTTCAATTGTTTTTTACTTGAGCAAACATTTCTATAGACGATAGATATTACGTTATCATTTTCACCCACTGATTTTGTAATTGAACACCTGTTGCTGCATGGTGACCTGCAGCTTAAGACTATATCAATCAATATATTTGTATGAGTCAAAAATCATCAAAAAAAATTTCCAGTAATTTGTAAATAAATAATCCATATCAGTCTGGTGTTAATGTGCTTATCAAAACTTTTCACAGTCATTTAAAAACAAACTAAACCGCCGTACACAATACTCCTCTAGTTGATACAATTTTTGTTGTTGCTATTGTTGTTTTCCTTTTTGTTGTTGATAAAAACACCTGTTGAACGTATAATTTTTTATCAATGGCCCGTTATCAATGAAAATATCAGGCCAACAGCAATATCGGTTAGAGGGTTTGATATGAACATTATTATCATTATCTATCTTACCATACGATATTATTTTTATTTTTTTTTGTCATTAATTTAAATGTTTATCATTTCACAGATAGGTGACTACTGCATGTGTAGGTATGTTCATGCAATTAACACTTCAAGGGATTACACTTGCTCATCATCGTCATTCTCCAAATGTCATCAACAATAAAGTTAATTTGAATGGGTTGATAGTAATGGCTCGATCGATATTGTTAATCGATATTATTATAAATTATAGATTCTATGCACATTCATCACAAAATGTGCATTGAATATGGAATAAGGATGCAATATCATTAATATACAACATACATTACTAGAATATAAAACATAAGATCATTGTAAAGTTTTAGGCCTTTAGTTAAAGCATTATGCGCTGGATGTATGGTGATGAGCGGTAGTTAATACAAAGCATTTTTTTTTTGGACATTAGTAGGCAGATTTAGATAAGATATTTCTCCTTTTATTGTGCCTACAAAAAATATACATTTTTCAATGATTCACGATTTTATATTTTGTCGACTTAGATTAGTAGCATTGAAGTTGAATAATTTAATGTCTTTGTCTAGCCCCGAAGAATTTTTTTAATCAAATATGTTTTGTACTAATCCAACAATCGATTTGATATAATAAATGCCATTATTAAACGACATTTCCTCACATACTGCATACAGGTTTCGGCCTTCATCAAAAGCCCCATCTTTTGAATTTTTATTTTAAATATTTATTAAGTTGAAAAATTGTGTATTGATTTCTACTAATTCTTGCTATTTCTGTTACAATCGGACCTTTGTTTTCGATATTAAGGGTGATTTTCCCAATGTTAGGTGTACTGTACACAAATTGTTGTCAATTTTGATAGATTTCTCAATTTTCTTATTTGTACCAACGACAACATCAATTTGTTGTTTTAGATATTTTTTTCAAATAAATTGCCAGTTTCAAATGTGTGGCCACTTTGAAATCGATGTTTTTTCACAAAATCCGTTATTTATATAAAAACTGCTCGCAATAATTTTCTATCTTCACACTAAATTTCTATAGCACACTATATATAGAAATAAAAAACAATTTAAAACAAGTAAAAGAGTGTCAGTCGTTGTTGTCGACAGATATATACACTTAGCCTATGGTTTTCGGATTTAATGTTGATAAAACTAGCTTCAAATAAAATTTAAAAGTTTATATAATATATACCATTTTTGGGGGTGGCGCTTGAGGAGAGTGCAGACGGGTCTCAACATCGGACTTGATCTAGGCTTGATAAAGATAATAGATTGTGCAAAGTTTGGTTCAAATTGGGCTTTCCATTCGCTTGATATCGGATTTATAAATATTAAAAATTTTTACTCTTTGTGGGGGAGGTACCATAAGAAGTGGAACAATGGGTCCCATCTTTGAACTTGGTCTAGGCTTGGTACAGATAATAGGTTGTGCAAAGTTTGGTTCAATCCGAACTTTCCATTCGCTTGATATCGGATTTATATATATAAAAAATTTTTGATCAAATATATTTTGTATTACTCCAACAATCGATTTGATATAATAAATGCCATTATTAATCGACATGTTCTCACATACTGCCAACAGATACCAGTCTTCTTCAATAAAGCCTTTCGAAATCGTATCATTCCCCATGTTTTGAATTTTTATTTCAAATATTTATCAATTTTAAAAATTATTATATCTACTAATTCTAGAAATTTCTGGTACCATCGGACCTTTATTTTCGATATTAAGGATGTTTTTCCCAATGATAGGTGCACTGTAAAAAATTTAACAAATATAGATAGATTTCTTAATTTTATTTGTTTCCACAAATTGCCAAATAAAATATGCCACTTTAAATATGTGGCCACTTTTAAGTCCATGTTTTTTTTTTTGCACAAAAACCGTTATTTATGGAAAAACTGCTGGCAATAATTTTCTTTCTTCACACTAAATCTCTATATATAACGGGAGTCTCATAAGTCCCAGTCTCCGCTTCGACAGCCAACTGTCTGAGAAGTCTCGCGACGTCACTACCGGCCATGGAGATGGAGTTCGGATCCCCAACCTCGCCAGGGTTAACACCCCTACTCATCATCTGGGAGGACTCACTTTGCTGATGAGACACCATGATAGCTACGGTGTTCGTCACCGTAGTGCTAATCACTGTAGTTTCCATGATGTCTTCCTTGGCTGACAAGGGTGAGTCGTCCCAGAGTTAATTAGGGATGCTCTCCTGATTAAGGCGGAAGGAGCCGGTTTCCTCTAATAAATTGAGGAGAAGATCCGTCTGCCTCTCCATGCTTTTGTTCACGTCATCGAGAGTCACATGATTTGAGGTAAAAGAGAGGTCCAGGGGATGAGGTTGGGTCATCAACATGGGGGTTCATTGAAGTCTGAGTTCGACACTGAGGGGTGCCTAGGCAGCCACACAGGCATCAGTCGAAAAATAGCATACCATATTGTTTTTGTTGTTAGAAGGCGGGAGTTATTAAAATTCGGCTTTATAGAAAATGATTTTAGTGAGGGATCAAGCCTCCGTTCTAATACAGTCGCTGCCCTGACTGCAAACCGTAGAACACTGATGAGCACGAGGTCGCATGACATCCCAGCGTTAGGGGGGTCACTTTAAGAGGAAGTCACCCAGACCTTTGAGATGGGTATTTAGAGGCTCCATTCTCGCTTCATCAGCTCAGGGATCATAGGTCATTTCCTCTCCCTTTGAACCCGCTGATTGCCCGCGACTGCAGGATGTGCCGATGGTTTATCAGCCCAACTATTCAAGACCGGTGGTTAGATGCTGGTCAGGAACATGCACCAGCTCATTTTTACAATTTGACTAGAGAAATGCATGCCCAATGATTGGAACCTCAGCATACTTTGTCCCGTAAACAAAAAAGATGACAAGACAATATGTGCCAACTATAGAGAAATAAGTCTCCTTCCCATTGCATATAAAGTGCTATCCAGCGTGCTGTGTCAACGACTGAAGCCAATGGTCAATGACATTATTGGACCATACCAATGCGGCTTCAGGCCTGCAAATCCACCATTGACCAGATTTTCACTCTGCGTCAGATACTGGAAAAAAACCGCGAAAAACACATCGACACATTCCACCTATTCGTCGACTACAAAGCCGACAGCACTTTCTGTTCAGAGGTGTTTAAAGTCATGTTCGCATTCGGATATGCAGGATAACTTTAACTGGTACAATGTCAGCAGTTAAAACAGGAAAGGACCTCTCGGAGCTCTTCAAAACCGAACGAGGATTCAGACAAGGACCTGTGACCTGCTCAACATCCTGATGGTTCTCATACGAGATGCAAATGTGAACAGAAATGTCACTCTGTACAACATATGTTACTCGCCTACGCCGACGACATCGACATAATGGTTCGAGCATTGCTAGCGGTAACAGCCACATTTGAATGAATTGAGCTGAGTCTGCCAAAGTGGGATTGACGGTAAATGGCGTAAAGACCAAGCTGATGGTATCAACGCGCAAGTCATCCAGTAGACTCGGACCAATTGTGGAACTCGAAAACTACAGCTTCGAGGTAGTGAACGATTTTATATACCTAGGTACCGTCATACAGAAAATTAATAACATCAGCTTTGAAATCCGGAGGAGAATAATGTTGGCCAACAGATGATACTATGAGCTGAGTAAGCAAGGCCACCTTTCGCCAGAACAAACTCACGCTACAAGACGCTGATATTACCCGTGCTGTTATATGGATCTGAAGCAAGCAGATGAGGAAACTCTTGAAGTGTTTGATAGAAAAATTCTCCGAAAGATCTATCGACCGATCTGCGTCGATGGTGAATATTGCCTTCAAATGAACCATGAGCTATACCATCTATTTTCGAACATCGACATAGTCAGACGGATCGAGCTGCAGCGACTACGTTGGCTAGGCCACCTTGAGAGAATGGATGAAAATGCCCCCAGCTCAAAAGGCATATAAAAGCGAGCCAAGTGATGGTTCACGCAGAAGGGGTTGGCAACGAATCCGATGGAAAGATCAAGTAGAAGACAACATCTCGAAAAATGATCTTTCAAATTGGATGAGATGCGCACAAGACCGACGCGCCTGGCTTTTTTTAAGCTCGGCTTATAGAACAACCGTTCTGCCATAAGCCAGATATGTAAGTAAGATCAAGTCCGAAGATGGGACCCATTGGTCCACACTTTCTGGTACCTCCCCCACGAAATGTCAAAATTTTTAATATTTATAAATCCGATATCAAACCAATAGAAAGAACGATTTGAACTAAAAATTGGCACAACCTAGTATTTTTACCAAGTCCGAAATTGGGACCCTTCTGTCCTCTCTTCTCACCACCCCCAAAAAGGGTCGATATTATATAAACTTGTAAATTTTATTTGAAGCTAATTTGATCAACATTAAATCCGAAACCTCCTTGAACATATAGCTTATATAAAAAGAATAATAAAACCTATTTGTAACTCTGAAGAAATCCGAAAACCATAGGTTGAGAGTATATATCTGCCGGCAACACCGATTGACACTTTTCCACTTGTTTATATTCGGTTGGGAAAAAAGTCCATTATTTTTTCGGCAGATGAATGTACCGATATATTTCTCGTAAAGTATCGATCAAACAATTTCAGATTTATGCTCGTTGGAAGGGTGACACTTCGCCGTAAAAAAAATATTTTGCTGTTTTTTGTTTGGTGCTTTCACAGTACTTTTAGATGGTTATTGGAGCTGATACTGAACAATTTATTAATTTTTAAGTAAATACATTTCTATTAAATACTTTTTATAAACTTGTAGAATTTTTTCCCCATATAAAATCATTTACAGCCAGGTGATAGTAATCAGGATCCCAAGTTATTACAAGTCATCAATTTAACTGCCGTTGCTATAAAACGTCTAATTAAAATGGCCAAAAAGATTGCCGCTTTTCGTGATATGTGTCAAGAGGATCAGGTGGCCTTATTAAAAGGTGGATGCACAGAAATGATGATTATGCGATCGGTGATGACATATGACTATGATCGCAATACTTGGAAGGTATTATAACATCTTTCAGATTTCTTTTGAGTGAATATTAATTAATTTTTTTTTAACAAAATTAGATACCCCATACCAAAGAAGATATGTCCAATATTAGAGCTGAAGTTCTGAAATTGGCCAAAGGCAATGTATACGAAGAGCATATAAAATTTATCAGCACATTCGATGAGAAATGGCGAATGGATGAAAATATCATATTAATAATGTGTGCCATTGTATTGTTCTCACCAACAAGGCCGCGTATTATTCATTCCGATGTCATCAGATTGGAACAGGTGAGTTTGTTTACACAGCTCGTCATTTGTTTTTATTAAAAATTAAATTATTTTTTTTTTTCAATTATTCTAGAATTCCTATTATTATCTTCTGCGAAGATATTTGGAATCTGTTTATCCCGGTTGCGAAGCTAAATCAGCGTTTATAAAACTAATACAAAAAATATCAGACGTTGAACGTCTGAATCAATTTATTATTGGTGTCTATTTAAATGTAAATCCATCACAGGTTGAACCTTTATTAAGAGAAATATTCGATTTGAAAAATCACTAAAACCCAAAATTCATATTGTATTTATAGTTGTTATTGTTATATACCACACATGTCCTTTTATATTAACTTTTTTTAGTTTTAAATATATATGTTATCTATCTTTAAAATATTTCTAAGCATCAAATGCTCTGCAATGCCTATAATTTAATTATTTTTTAATTGTACAACAGAAAAATAGTATTAAAAATTAAATGTTTTTTTCTTTCGTTAGTGTCTATTTTGTACTTGTGATAAATGTACAAAACTGTTAAAGAAGTAACCTAAAAAAATGTGTATAACAAATAGCTATCTTTCTATCTATATATAAATATATTTACACACGTTATATGATGTATGTCTACAAAAAGAAAAGAAAAAATGCAAATATTTTATTTATCTAAAATTAATTTTACTGTGCAATAAGAAATATTTTAAGGTTATATATCAAACAATAAAAAATTGATATACGATTTTGCTTTAAAATAAAAAAAAAACAAAACTAAATAAATTAAGTATGGAAACCCGCCATAAGAAGAAATTACTTTATTTTTGAATTCGTGGGCATTTAACTTAAATACTAGCAGTAAAATTTGAAAAAAATACTCAATATACAAAAATTACCCCATAGAACTGTGGAACGCCGTTTAATTTGGAATAACACGAGTTGTACTCTGAAATAACATCAAAACTTCAAACTGGATATATGCATCAAGTCTGTGGATTCGCTGAAGATTTTCAAATGTTTGCTCTGCTGTTTTTTTCTTAATAAATTTGTTTTTGGTTTGAAATGATGGAAGGTTGCTTTCCAAATTAAAACGAAGACATGTGAATCTTGGCTTGGCCACATACTCAGCATGTGTCAGTGCGGTTTTGCTCTTGACTGAGCTACAATCACTAGTTTTTGCCGATCACGAATCAAGAATATCATTCTTGACGTGCTTACGCGGTGTAAATCCTTTCTATAAGATAGAGAGAGAGAGAGGAAAAGGAATGGTCTTCAAAACTTTTTTTTTTTTTTTTTTGTTTCGTACTTCGAATATGGAATATGGCTAATGAGGGTATATACACATTGAAATGGCAAGAATGTGCTTCATCGAAATATTGGTTTTAGACCCCATGTTTCTTTGGACCAAATCCGTTTCAGACAATTTGGAGTCAATTTACAAATGTCTATCCGTCTTTCTGGTCGGCTGGTGCGCACGATAACTCTCGAAGGTAGTATCCGAATTCATTCAAACTTTGCATATCTTAGTATATCTTATTTGGTACCTTCCCCAAAAAATGGTCAAAATTGTGCTAAAAATAATTTTAAAATATCATGCGAACAGACTATGCGATTTGAACGAAACTTTTTACAACCTCTTAGCTTTACTAAGCCTTGATCAAGTAGGAAGATGGGGGGACACATTAAATCCGAAACCTCTGTGATAAAAACATACTTGTATAAAACGAATAATATAACCTGTGTGTAACTCCGAAGTCCACCGTAAGGCTGAGGGTATACGAGGGCAGTTCGCAAAGTTCATAGCCTAGCACAAATAGCGCGGTATAAACATAAAAAAGTTAAGTATTTTGGAAACTTCCATCTCTGTTATGAACACATGTAAAATTTTGTTTTTGTGTAACATGGAAGAAAGGAAGTTGCCAGATCGAAACAAAATTTAACATGTGTTCATAACAGAGATGGAAGTTTCCAAAATACTTAACTTTTTTCTTTTTATACCGTGCTTTTTGTACTAGGCTAAGAACTTTACCGACTGACATTTTTTTACTTGTTTTCTCTCAACCATGTTCGGCTTCGAACTTGAGCATTAAAAAGGCAGCGACCTGTACAGTTTGTGTACATATTGGAGTAGGCTTTAGCTGAGTGGGGTTTGGCTGGGCAACCGATGAGGTTTGGCATGTGTACCATTACCACAATGCCGGACATATGTTATGCACCATGCTAACAATTCGCGAATTGAGGCGTCTACCCCACCCTCATCTCAGTTGGTTTGTCTAGATAGCTGTCGTCCTTCTGCGAGTTTTCTCCGAGGATTATTTTTAACCATTCTTCAGTGTAAATATAATTCAAACTTGTTAATCTAGAGGCTATTTTTTGTACTTCTGGACCTCTCTCTCTAGATCGTAAAAATTCTTCTTGGGAATCCTGGGGTAATTTGTAATTGGAGTTTTTACACATTTCAAAGTTAAATATAAATTACGTTTGAATTCCTCTATTCATCTACATATACATGCCTCTTCACGATTAAGTTGAACGAAAACACTTGTGTTTATTTTTTTGTGATTATTCTTTTTATTTTATTTATAATTTA
This sequence comes from Musca vetustissima, assembly GCF_032173495.1. Taxonomy (NCBI): domain Eukaryota; kingdom Metazoa; phylum Arthropoda; class Insecta; order Diptera; family Muscidae; genus Musca; species Musca vetustissima. The sequence continues at coordinate 4,889 of NW_026873023.1, read as the reverse complement.
ACTGATAATTTTACTTATCCAACACCATTATTACAGAGTAGAGCGTTAACAAAACACTTGTGTAATGGAAGGGCACACAAACATAGATGTAATATAAAAACAAAATACAATTTACACAAAATAACGATTCAAAAATAAAACCCCCCTACTACAAAACATTAACAAATACTTTTGTTTGTTGCCAATTTAATGCCCGCTCATGTTTTTCAACAGATTTCTTTTTTGCACACTTGGTGTAAAACACTGCATATAAAATTAAATTTTTTCCTTAGTTTCAGATTTACCACGCAATAAAAAGTTTTATAAAATTTCTATGTTAACTATGCTCTTCCATTATATACAGCTAAAGCTGTATAATTTATAAAAATATTCTTTAGAGTACACAGATATATAGAAAATGTAAAGGATAGCCCAATAGAGTCCTTTAAAAAAATGTTTTTTGAGAACAAAATGTTCGGCTGGGTCTGTATACCTTTTAAAAAAAAATTTAACACCATTGTTTTGGTTTAGATTAATAAAAAAATGATCTTGCGACAAATGACAAGTATAAATATATGTGGTAGAGACATCTTGTGAAGCACACATAGTTATCATTTCTTTTTTTCCATTTAATTACAGTCTTTGGCCCATTGTATAAATTCGGGTAATTCACTAACGGTTAAATTACGTGACAAAGCTTTTACACGTAAATTACGATCAGTTGTAATTAGAATCAATTCGGTTTGTATGAAACATTTGCCATCTGCAATGAAAAAAAGGATGGAATAAATTAAATTTCTAATTTATTTTTGAATCCAAAGCATTTACCTTTGATGGTCTCAGTGCTCATGGTTTTGGATAATGCCACAGCGGTAGCCAAAATTTTATCATCATTCGAAACATGTTCCTCCTCGACCAAGGCAAATAATGAGGCATTTATTATGGAACCCTTGGTTGTGGCACACCTGAAAAAATAATTATATAATTTTTTTGTTTTCATTTCTAAAAAAATTAACTTACTTCACATGACTTTTGGCAGATTTAATAAAATCCAATGACTTTTTGGCCCTGGTCGATACATCATCATAGTGATGTATGCGATGTTTTTGCATATTTTCTAGGCTTGACTCCACTTTAACACCCTTTGAAAGGCCATCGAGTTCCTTGACCACTGTTACAAGAAGACCAAAATTTAGTAACTTTCCAAAGTAAGAAAACAACAACATACCAGTTAATGGCACAATTAATGTATAGCGTTTAAACTCATTAACAATGCGTTCAAAATCTTCCAAACAATCAATGAAACAATTTGTATCGGGCAATAGATATTTTGGCCGGACTTCAATGTACAATTTTGTGTCCACAAATTTTAAAATTTCCTATTGAAACAAGTGTTTAACATTTATGAGGAATTTGATTTAAAGATAGATTACTTACCTCCAATTTATTTGAATACATTTTCTTGACATTTGATTTTGCCTCCAATTCACGTTTCAGTTTCGACAATTGTGACAGTTGGTCATTTTCCATTTTACCATTGATGGGGTTTACTTTCAACGATTTATTATTGGCTTTCATTGGCAAAGCATCACCATTGACAACAATATTTTCGGTATTGTTTTCCGAATCATCGCAATTTGTATTATCCCTCGCCTCATTTACATTATTACAATTCTCATTATTATCCTCCTCAGCTGCAACAACATTACCACCAAGTGTCTGGGTACTTTGTAAATCATCCAATGCCTGTTTGATATCTGAATTTAATACTTCAGTAATAAAATGTGATGATGTTTCAACGTTTTCCAAACGTTTGTTATGCATTCTATAGAAGTTTTCAAAATCATAAATGATTTTCAATCTAGCCTTTAACTGTAAACCCTCATCGGATAGGTTATCATCTTTGGGTTTGGGTATTATTGCTGCTGTGGGTGTGAAACCGGCCAAAAAGATATCTTCTTCATATTTAATTTCATTGTCCGATGGTATGGTAAGATTTTCTTCTTTCAATAACTCGAAAAGTTTTTCAAGTTCAGGCCAGGTGTTAAAGTAGATGTGTCTAAAATAATTCAAATATGAATGGGTTTATTATACTGAAGCTATATTTTTTTGTTATTGCGAAATTTACTCTTCATTTTTAATGGGTTCCCAAATATTAACATGGTGCTGTAGCCACAATATATAAATTCTGTTATACTGCAAAACTGTAGTCAAATCCATAAACCTATGCGGAGGGGAATAACACACATTAAGTTATTCAACCATAATAGGGTATGAAGAAATCAAAATATTTACTTTTCATCATCGAATTCCTCGGGATTGTCATTTAAATCGGTCAGCAGTGAATTTGTTTTTCGCAGCAATAGTCCAAAGAATTGATTGCAAAAGTTAAATGCATGATAACGTCGTGTGTCTAAAATAAAATAACCAAAGGTAAATTATTAATTTTCATATCTCGTGTAATTAGACTTTTTTACCTTTATTTAAATTATGCTCCATCACAAATATATTTAAGGCCAATATTTTCAAAAGTCTTGTTCTTGTAATTCCTAACTTGTTATGTTGTAACAAAACATCAAATTGCATTAAAAGTTTGCGTTGGTGTTCCACAATGGTTTCCATGCTAGAAAACAAAAATAAATATAAGAAACTTTGCATATTTTTTAAAACAAATTTTACTTTTACTTACCCCACACCATTAAATAACTTGCCAATGATGTACAGATACAATGATATAATGCGTCGCAAAAGCTAATAAAATTATAAGAAGTCGCAAAATATTAAATTTTAAAATTTTATTTCGAAAATATGAAAAAACATACCTCTTCAACTGGCATTTCTTTGAAACGTTTCTCTTCGCTAACGGCCAATTTATAATTACTATTACCATTGAAATCGGTGCGATGCAAACGACGCAAGCCATCTGGATAAATCCACACCTCTTTGCGCATTGATTTGGACTGGGAACTATTGTTGTTGTGAAGAAAATTCGCATGTACTGGTGATGATTTCAATTCGGTCTCTTCATATTTTTTGCGTATTTCATCGAATAAAACCAACAGGGATTCTTTTGATGAGTATATGGCATTGGAAGACATAAGGCTACGCATATGGAAGTAAATGGCATCGAATTTTTTACGCTAAAAATATATTCCAATAAATAATTACATGGCAATTTCAAACAAATATTAATACATACATTAAGTATTGCTATGATGGCCAATTGATTATAGGGTACACCATTTGATGGTACTAAAGCTTGAGCGGATTGATAATATTTCTCTGCCGTACTATAATCCTGACCCTGGGCGTCTTTGATTTTATAACGCCATAAATCACCCAAACATATTAAAATCTTCTGGGCCATAACTTTGGCAATAAATTCCAGTTTTTGTTGAGAACGTTGTGAAGACATATTGCTTTTCCAACTCCCCATATAGATGATCATAGAATTTGATGCCATCATCAATTATTGCTCGTATATATTTGATGATTTCTGTTTCACCCTGTTGCTGTTGTTGTTGTTCCTTTAAATGTTCCCTCATATTGTAGAAGAGAACTTTCCAAAAGAACGAATCAACCTTCTGCTCACAACAAAATTTAAGATTTTTCAATAGCAATTGTTGGAAGATATCTTGCAGTTCATTGCGCAGAGTACGTAATTTATTCCAGTTCTGAAAAAAACCTCATTTAAAAGTTGTTCAAAAGGAAATCGCTACTCCGAAACATACCTCTATAGCCTGATTTTGTTGCAATATCTGTTGCAGATTTTCGAACAATTGTGGCAATCGACTTGCCCACGTGTCTTCCAACAGGTCAAACCAATTCGGATGATTTATCCTCTGGACATGTCTGACCGGAGACATTGGCATGATATTCTTCGACGTTGCTAAGACTTCCTGTCTTGTCTGATGTCTGTTGCGTCGTTCATGGTTACGCACACCATTCGAATGGGACGACGACGACGTTTCGTTCAGTTTCTTGACATTTTCCGCATTGAGACGTATCAAACCTGGTATTGACACCGATTCTTGACTGTCCCCATTCTCAGTTGCATGTTTTTGCAGCACTTTCCTCTGCCCGTTATGCTTTGTTGTAGGTCCGCTGGTTTCCAAAACAGACCTAACAACGTTGCCCGTACGTTCAACATCTGTTCCAGTTGGCAATCGCAAAAAGTAATCAATGGTTGTCACACCACCATCCATTGGCGTTGGCCTTCTATCGGCCACCACACCTCCGTCTGCCATTTGCGTCTCCAGAAGCAAGCCATCGTTGTTAGTCCTTGTCGTCTCATGTTGATTACTTTTGCCCGCGCCTTTTTTATTTGTGTCTATCACATTGCCACCGCTGCCAGTGCCACCACCACTATTGCTGTTATTCCCTTCACGTATTATGATTTTATCCTGTAGTCGTTTTGGTAGGTTCCCGATAATTATGGAAATATCATTTTGTTCTCGTGTTCCCTTTCGATTCATATTTCAAACACAACGCCATCAACCGCATTTATGGTTCTTTCTTTTTAGATGTTTTGTAATTTTAGAATTACACTTGGGTTTTTGGATAGAAAATGAATGCTGTTGCTGGTTTGGTCTACACATCAAATCAAACGATGACGATTCTAGTGAAGTTGGTCGCGATACTTTTTTATGAACCTATCAAATATAAAAACGTTCCACAGCCAAGAAACAGAGGAGTTGGGATAGAGCGATTGATGATAACGAACACAAAACAAAAAACCGAAATAACTATTATTTACGAATGAGTGTAATGCATAACGGACACAATTAAGTATTAGAAAAGGCATGGAAGAAGAGAAAATCAGCTGATGATATTTCAGATTCCCTAAAATGAACGACAAAACCTATTTCTAATTGGATGCTGTTTAAGGTAAGGCGACCAGATTTTGAAAA